>NW_019384656.1:319374-335467 GCF_000671375.1 Centruroides sculpturatus | reverse complement strand
TTTCTAATAACAATAGGAAGAAACCCCTCATTTTTTCTTTCAACTAACTTTAGCTTTAATTAACAAGTGTATCATCCACCAACTAGAGAGTTAAAAAACTATCACAAAAATCCCCATAAGAATGTCCACCCCCTGGTACTGTCAGTGGGCCGTTTGGTTGGCGACACACTGCACTACTGCACTCTATGTAGCAATGCAACACTGATCGTGATGGCGTACACAAAACTAACTTGTTCAATATATTATTAAAAAATTTTTTTTAAACTTTGCGTCAACTTTACAAAATAAAGGACAAAATGCCTATTTTAGAAAATAAATAAAGTTAAAGGACAGAGCAGTGAAATAAAGGACTGTCCTCTTAAATAAAGGACGTATGGTCACTGTACTTATAGGGGACCCAAGAGCCCATTTTTAAAAATCAATTTCTTTGTTTCTATGCAAGGACACATCACTGTGGTTATGAGGAGGGAATATGGAAAAATCTGTGGAGTCAAGTGGTTCAGAGGTTTTACTGGGACTTGTGCTCTTTCTCCATGGGGATGTTTCAGATATTGGCAAAAAGTCCAAGACAAAAATATAATATATTCTTGCAATTTTATTTATAGTTTATATAATTTATTTATATTGACTGATTATTTTATTACTTTAAATCCGGGAAGAGGCAAATACATTTTTTTTTCTTGTTTTTGTTTTTTTGCAACATACATTACATGAATTGTAATGAAAGAATGTATTATTTTTGTTTTTAATTTTAAATATAATGAAAATATATTTTACAATTTCCGTAACTAATTTGCAAAGAATTAATAATTGAAGTCCTTCACTAAATTAGAATCAAATTATTTCATAGTCTTTCTCAAAAGTTTCACAATTAACACTTCAATCAAAAGGCTTAAATTATATTCCAGTAAGATTTAATTCAAAAAGACATTTTTCGAATTAGGTCTGTGTGGCGACCACTTTGGTGATAAATCCCAAAGTCTCCACAAGGGGGAACCCCTGAACTGTACAAACCTGACCTATGACATCACACATTCCTGTTGGATTTGGACCTCGCTCCAGATGCATGTAGTATCGCTCAGTATTGTTGATCTTGTTTAAAAAATAACCCTTATGGTTATTTTTTAAACAAGGGTTTCAACAATAACCCTTACGGTTTAACTTTGCAGCTTGACTAGAAGAGCGACTCCAGTGTTAACTTCCTGGACATTTCCATTACGTGCAAGCAAGGGGAGATCTGGACCAATATTTACCGTAAACCCTGCTTTCAACCTGTTATCATCCCATGCCAATCAATCGATCCCAAGCATATCAAATTGGCGGTTTTCAGATCATGGATTAAACGTGCTTACACGCATTGTACAACTTTTTGCAACACGATAAGGGAGCTAAAGTACATTCTTGAGATAGCCCAACTAAATGGATATCCAAAGGAAGAAATAGAGAATCTTATTTCATCCTTCCAATCCACTGAACGGTGTTCTCCCAAGATTGACCATAATAAACGAATAGTACTTAATTACATCCCATTTTTGAACAAGATACACAGATCTACTGCCAGGTCTAATAACATACACATTGTATACCGCCGCAACCCCACTATTTTCAAACTTTTGAGAAACGATAAAAAGAAAGAGGATCGGAATTCGACAACGGGTATATATGATCAACGATTCGATTCCAGGCTAGTTTACGTGAGTGTGACGATGCGTGGTCTAAAGCAAAGGCTCAAGGAACATAAATACACAATCGATAAGAACCTTGATAACACTGTCTTAGCATCGTACGCAAAGCAACAGGATATAGACGTGCAATGGGATCAAGCATCAATTATAAAAACGATGACTAATAGGCAAACAATCAAACATGTGGAGAGGTTGGAAATCTATAAAGCGCACATGAAAACCGGTTGTATAAACCATAGAGACGCCGACTCATTGTCCACTGCATGGAGATCCTTTTACAATTATAAATTTTTCACTATTTATTTAGTTTATTTGTTAATTTTTCATTAGTTCGTCCGCTAGGGCGTTTTCTGTTAATTTTTATTTTTATATTTATTTCGAACGCATTTTATGTTCTATATTTACTGTTCTATTTTTGGTAACTGAAGATGATCGTTGAAAAACGATTGAAAACGTTTTTATTTTATTAAATTTTGCTGGATTTATATTGGTGTAATTTATTTTATATTTACTGTTACTTTTAATTTTATTTTATATATTTTGAGAATTTCTTTTGTTTAATTTTTCAAACAATATTAATTTAATCATTCTGTCATCAAATATACAGACCTGAAGATTATCTCCAATTGCAGATCGAAAACATCAGTTGAAAAAACTTTTTCAGATTAAATCTTACTGGAATATAATTTAAGGCTTTTGATTGAAGTGTTTATTATATCATTCCAGTTGACTAAGAGATGTTTTAATTCTTTTAGTTTCACAGTTTTATATAATAAATTTAGTAAAATATGAATTAATCATAATTAAACTTTAAGGCTTTCTGGCTCTTGATCTGATGTTGAAATGTCATAAAATTTGAAAGGTAAACTTTTCAGAACATGGAAAAGAATGCCATAAAAAATTTTAACCCCAAAATATGCTGGTTGGGAGAAATATGGTAGTGAACAAACAAGATAAAAATGGTGAAAAATAGATGTGATGAATAACAAAATGACACATGAAGTGAAAGTTTATTTAGTCCAATTACAATGAATTATATGTTGTTCTATATGATTGCTTTTTACTCACATCATGCTTGACAGAACATACTGAGAGAAATGTTTTGTAGATGTTGTGTTGTGTTGTCTTTTAGGACTGCCAAGTTAGGGACATTTCCATAATAAAGGTTGGCCTTAAAATAGCCCCTCAAACAAACATCACATAAAGCCCTTTCAAATGGGAATAAGTGACTGATCACTTTTCAATAGAAAGTGTCAAAGAGTAATTAACCATTCTTTCTAATGTTGTCACTTGGTTATGCTATCTTGCATAAAAGTGATTCTTCACAAACATCCTCATTGCTATAATTTCAGACTAATAAAGCTAAAGAGCATATTGTGTTGCTTCTTTGCAGTGGCGTACCGTGGGTGTCAGCCACCTGGGCGGAGGAAATTTTCGACCCCCTTATTTAGGTCAGTAATACTCCGAACTTACGCGATAGGTGGGACCGAGCGGTAACCATGTAAGTCGGGGTATAATTTCGCATATAAATACATACAAATAATTTTTAATTGGGGCCGGAGACTAAAGAAAACAATAATTTAGAAAAAAATGTTTAATAAAATCTTAGATAATACATATGTATAACAAATTAGGCCTATATTATTTTACAATTTTTCACATTTACTTGATTATTACGCCATAATTTTAACATTGTTTCCATCTCAGCGATAATACTGTGACGTTTACGAATGATGCTTGAATTTAAAGATTGAGCATTTTTCACAGCTTCGAGAATTTTTTCTTTGCCTTTTATAATTGTTCTGACCGACAATTCCGGTAGATCAAACTTCTTTGCCAATTCACAAATTTTCATTTTTGTATCGAAGTCTTTAATAATGGGTACGTTCGTAAAGTCAAACGAGTTAAACGCGTTAGTAACGAATCGTTCGAAAAGTCTAACGAAATAGGAATAACGATGACGTCATTCTCGTTTAACTCGTTCGACTTTACGAACATACCCAATGTTAACTTTACATTCCAAAGATAAAGTTTTTCTTTTCTTGTTTGATGCAGAAGAATTAGTTCTACTTCGTTTGGATGACATAGTAGAGTCTCTCGAGTCTCCGTAGATATAACAAACACAGAAATAAATAACACAAAATAAATTGTAGCTATGTGTGAATTCCGCGCAACACATCCGAACATGTAAGCTGAACAATAGTGTGGGGGGAGTGAGTAATCAAGGGTTGCGTGGCGCTCAAACAAAAGACGAATCGACGAGATTTGAAAATCGCGTAACTCCGGGTTCGTGTAAGTCGGGGTATTACTGTATTTCAATTTAAAAAACCAAAATTCAGTTTTGTCACAGAACAAGCAATGAAAAATTTGGTGGTAGTACAGTGACCTGTCTAAAATAGTTCTATTGGATATTAGTGGTGTATATGAACACAAATCAATCTTACAAGCAAAAAAAAAAAATAAAATAAAAGGTCAACAGGTTTCGCAGGAACTCCTCAGATGAAAAAGTTACTAGTTCATCCGGTGAGTCCCGATTCCTGTGGACTGTCCGGATGATAGCACTATTGTAGGCGCAATGCAAGTATAGATTAGGATGTTTCAAATTTTTACAAAATATTATTATTTATTGTAAAATTTTGCCACCCCCTAAAAAGTGCCGCCCGGGGTGGGCTGCCCCCACTACGGTACACCACTGCTTCTTTGCAATAACAAAACAAAAAGAACTGTTGTAAAGATTTTGTGAAACTACACTAACTGGTAACTTTAGATGTGTTCAGTGGAATATGCTGCACATTTCAGATTGCATCTAAGATTCAAATTTGATAGTTTTCTGTGTTTACTATTAACCTTTGACAGATTCATTAGAATTTTTAGTTTTTATTCTGAGATGTTTGGAGTACACAATCAAGAAATTTAAGAAAATTTAATTTAATTTAAGAAAAAATTCTTTCAATAGTAGCTGAGGTTGTTGGAGTGTGAAATATACAAGAAATAAGTTTCTTCTCATGTGCTCAGCATGCTCCAGAATTAACATCTAAAACAGTGTTGCCAGAATACTTTTAGCAATACTCCAATGTATGACATACAATTATTTATTATTTAAATTTTTTTTTTTTTTTAAATAATAATTGAAGACAAGTTCACCCATATAGGAATCACCATTTTTTGCGTAAGACAGTACATTTCCGACGACCAACCTTCCTATCTAGGCTACTATTTCCTTACTAAGGAACTTCCTTACTAGGCTACTAGACCTTTGTCTTCAAATATTATTAAAAAATAAAAAGAACCATCGGACGAAAAAATTACGAATTATGACTGTAAAATATCGTCACTAGGGGAACCTTTTTAATCTACATTTTCCAGCGCTCTCTTCTCAGTGGATAAAAGGCCAAAACACCCCCGAGAAAGTACAGATGGTAACAAGAAAGACGTTTGTATAACACCAGTTCTGATTTTAGAAAATCTTTGTGTTTTTAATCGGATATTTTTTTGTGTTTTTAAAAGGACTTTTTTAAACTTTTTGGTGGCTAGTAGCCTAGAAAGGAAGGTCGGTTGCCGGAAATGTACTGTCTTACGCAAAAAATGGTGATTCCTATATGGGTGAACTTGTCTTCAAATATTATTAAAAAATAAAAAGAACCATCGGACAAAAAAATTATGAATTTTAAATTTTCCTAATGTTTTTACTATGGAAACTGGGACAAGGCCAAAATTTTTACTTTATGAGATGACACCAAGGTACTCCATTTCAATCTCAAGTCTTCACAAGACTATATTTAGATTAATAATATCTCAGCCTATCAGCTAGCTCAGCAGAGAAACTAGAATTAATATTTAGTGAAGTGCTTTTATATCCCCAAAACTATTCATATGCTACCCACTTTATGTGTTGCTGACTGTATGGCTGACACAATTAAGGTGTTAGCCTATTGCTCTGGGTACCCAGGTTCAAACCTGTGACCCCACAGGTAAAAAAACAAAGGAATTTTTCTGGATTTGTCACACCTCTATCCCTCACTTGCTCAGCTGCTTCATAGTGGGCATGGCTTGAGAAAAGACTTTGTGTTTACAAGGCAGTAAAAAAATGTCCTTTGCAGGAAAGTATTCTTTGGTACATTATTTTGCTGAAAGATGAAATTGTCTCCCAAACCCACTTTTGTCACAGAAACAGAGATTTTTGTTGAGGATCTAACAGTACAGTTGGATGTTCAAAATGCCATTGATAAATTTAAATTTCCCAACATCTTTGCCTACTGTGGAGCCCCAAACCTTAACATTACCACCACATTTGATGAAACTAACAGCTGAAACTTTTCCCTGGACTTCCTCCAAACTTTCTGTGTATTGTCTGAGCATAGTTTAAATTTGGATTAGTCCGATCATAAAACTTTCTCCCAGAAAGTGTCATATATGTTGACATACTTTTTTGCAAATGCCAATTGACTCGCCATATGACTCTTGTTCAAAAAAGGCCTCTTCCTCATTATGTGCCCCCAAATGCAGCTTTGTGAATGTGATTATAATTGTTTGTGGAGTTACCTTGATGCTGAGCTTCTATTTCAGCTTAATTGCCAGCTGTGGGGCAGATAAGTAAAGATTTTTCCTTGCCTTCTGAATGATGACTCAACCATGGGTGCTAGTGGTCTTTTTTTTTTGTCCATGTCCAGATAAATTGATGACTAAACCAGTCATTTATGTTTTTAACAATGAGAAAATAATTCAATATGAAATTGCTGTCAATTTTTTGATACAATGGTAGAAATGGCTGGTTGAATGAAAATCAATGACTAAGTTTTGATGGTTAATACTAACCTATGATTTTTTGATTGGCATGATGGAGCACAAAGTAAATCTGTAAAACATCATAAATTTTACATATGAAAAAATATAATTAAATTCACTTATATGAATCTTAGGGTTTTTTTTATTACCTGAATGGGGAAGTGTCCAATTAACTTTTTTGTGCTCAAATTTGATGATATAAACTTTTAGCAAGCCTTAAAACTTATTGTAAACACCAATATGAAACAATAATAACCGAAATTGACAAGCTCTATAAGAAGATGTAAAACTCACAAAAGCATGTATGCAATTTTGTATGAATCTGCATAAGAAAGTTAATTACACCTCACATTGAATAATGATCTAGTGCAGGTGTGTCAAACTCATCTAAACAACAGACCATTTAATGTGACTGGTAAGATTCATGTGGGCCATATCACAATTACAAATTTTCTTAAAATTATAATTTGAAGTAAGAATACAGGAACATAGATAGGACAATTAAAACACATTATGTAGTTCAGTGAATTCATCTCGACAAAATATAATTGCTATAGTATTGCTTTTATTTAAACATTTATTTTATTTAATGTACATATTTATAAAACTAAAGTTAATTGTTTTTACTGGAAACAATATCTGGATTCAAAGACTGAGAACAAACAATCTTCATTATGGCAGATAGATGTTTATCAGTTAATCTTGATCTGTAAATCATTTTATTTAATTTCATGCATGAAAATAAATTGCTCACATAAGTACATACTTCCAAAATATCTTAAAATTTGTTCAGCTAACTTTTTAATTTCTGGGTATTTTTCATCTAAATAGGAATATATTTTGGGAGTTTCTACTTCTCAATATTTGTCTTTTAAAACGATTTAATGCCATTAGTTGTTATAGAAATAAGCTTGTCAAAAGGAAGCTTATAGTTTTCTAAAATACTCCATACAGCATTAAAAATATCTTCACCCAATTGTTGTTCTGTAAAGAGGGCTATTTTCCAACAATTCTTCATTGATCCTCATGTTATCACAACCATGACAAAAAAATCAGCAACTTGTGCAACATCTCTTACATGTGTGGTTTTATCAATCACAATTGAAAAGCATTGGACTTTGGTAGATACTACCTGTAGTTGTGAACTGATGTCATCTGTCATTTCTGTAATTCTGTCTGCCATCATATTTCTTAATAATGAGATAGCTTGAAATGCCTATACCTTTTCTGGACGGATAAATTTGGCAACTTTTATCATACATTCCTTGATTAAAAAACCATCATGAATAATTTTGAATGTTTTGCTAATAAATAACTTATTTCATAACTAGCTCTTGTTACTGATTCATTACTTTTCATGAATTTTGTAAGCACTTGTTGCTGGCTACTAAGTGAATTGTTCATTGTTTTTAATTTTTCTTCTCTTATTTTTCCTTCAAATCAAGAAAATTGTTCTTCGTGATTAGTGCTATAATGTTGCTTAATATTGTATTCTTTACAGACACTAATTGTTTCTTTGAAAATTAAGAAGGTAATTTTATTGTTCACTTCCACACAAAAATAGTTCAGTTCCCACCTTACTTGAAATTTACTTCCCTTGTCATCAATCTTTCATTTTTTTAGCATTGAATTTTATTTACCATTAAAAGTGGCATTTTCTGTATAAAAATTAGGGTTGAAATTTAAATTTAAAAACTATATACAGTGGGTGATTGGTTAATGAACAAATCGGATAACAAACACTTTCGTGAAAGATTTTTATGATCGGATAATGAACACTTCACTGAACAAACATAAAAAGAAGCAACAAACTTTTCTGAGCGTGGAGACGTCAACATTGATGCTCAACCCAATATCAATCGGATAGTGTTTCCCTGAACTTTGAAACTCTCCATTGTAATTCCAGCTTTTTGTTTACTTTTCTGACAAATAATTTTTTTATAGTCTTCGCGAGACTGTCGGACATGCCATAAGTTTTGCGTCAGTTTTTATTTTCTAAAGGTGAGAGTTTAACTGTCCTATTGGGTATTTGTTAACATTTTAACACCAAAATTTTGAATTACATTCAGGCCTCACATTTACATAATTCTTTCATGCGCTAGTTGATTTCTGTTCTCTGAATTTTTGTGAGTGCATTTCTGAACTTTTTATTTCATAATATTATGGAACATAAAAAGAGTGGAGTGTCAATAACCATGCTCACCATAAAAACTAAGCAAGAGATAATAGCCAAAGTAGAGTGGGCAGATGTCTGATGTTGCTAGGCAGTATGTCATGAACAGGTCTACAGTAGGCACAATCTTAGCTAAGAAAGATATAATCAAGAAGACTCAAAGAGCTAAAGGAGTAACGAAAATCACATCTGAGAAACAATGATGTTTCAGCCATGAAAAAATGGAGAGATTGCTTTTAATTTGGATAAAAGAAAGAGAAATGAAAAAAGATGTAACTAGTATGACTATCATTCAAGAGAAAGCTAGAGAAATTTTTGAAGAACTGAAGAAACAAACTCCAAATTCATCAGATGAAGAGATAGAATTCAAAGCTACTACTGGATGGTTTTCAAAGTTTAGAAGGAGAACTGGCATTAAACATGTAGTAATTCATGGTGAGTTTGCTAGTGCAGATAAAGAAGAGGCTGAGTTCTGTATCAAATTTGAAGAATTTATTAAAAAAGGATATTGTCCACAACAAATTTTCAATTATGATGAAAGTGATTTATTTTGGAAGCGCATGCCAAACCGTGCCTACATTACGAAAGAAGAGAAAAATATCCCTGGGCATAAACCCATGAAAGACCGACTGACGTTATTATTGGAAGCTAATGCTAGCGGTGATATGAAGCTTATCCCGCTTCTTGTCTATCACTCTGAGAACCCTAGAGCATTCAAAAAAAATTCCATAATTAAAGAAAAACTGTCAGTGATGTGGAGATCAAATAAAAGGGCATGGGTCATGCAGGCTCTTTTCTAAGAATGCCTGTTTGAAGTTTGTGCTCCTAGCATCAAGGATTACCTTCAGACCAATGAATTGCCATTAAAAGCACTGTTGCTATTGGACAATGCACCAGGACACCCAAAAGACCTTGAAGATAATTTGCTGGAAGACTTTCCCTGGCTGAGAGTTCAGTTTCTACCTCTGAATACCACTTTGTTGATTCAACCAATGGATCAAGAGGTTATTGCTGGTTTCAAGAAATTGTACATTCGAGCACTGTTTCGTCGGTGTTTTGAAACATGCCAGTTCTCCTCAACAATGACATTAAAAACATTTTGGAAAGAAAAATTTGATATTCTTTAAGCTATACAGCTCATTCAAAAAGCATTGTCAGAAATCACTCAACGACAGTCTGCTTGACAAAAGCTGTGTCCCTCCTGCATTCAGGGAGAGAGAGATGATGTCCCTGAAATTATGGATGAAATTGTGACAACTGCTAGAGATCTGGAATTGGAAGTGAATAAAGATGACATTGAAGAACTCATAATGGAATCTGAAACTGATCTGACGACAGAACTCCAAGAATGCTTAAATGAAGAACACCAAGAAACTCAGAGAGATGTGTTTTCTTCTGAAAAAGAAGATGAAAAAGGATCAATGCCAACATCTGCTATTAAAGATCTTTTGAAGAAGTGGGAGGATGTCAGAACAACAGTCTTAGAATGGCATCCAAACCAAGTTGAGGTTAATAGGCTTGGGGATCTCTACGATGACAATGCTATTAATTACTTCTGAAAAATCCTGAAGAAGAGAGAAAAGCAATCAACATTGGACAGATTCTTTAATGCCCCACAAACAGAAAAAAAACATAACTGATAAAAATGCAAGACTGTGTATATATGTATTTTTATTATTACATATAAATAAACATAGTAAGAAAGTATATGTTTTTTTTATTTTTTGGAGTCTCTGGAAGAAATTAACCAAATTCCCATAAAAACCTATGGTAAATTGATAATCAGTTAATGAACAATTCAGATAACGAACAAAGTCTTCGAATGGATTATGTTCATTAACCGATCACCCACTGTATACTTACATTTTTTTTAATAAGTTATAAAACAAAACGACTCACAAATCTTTAACACACCAGTCGAGACAAAGAAACTAGCCCAAATGCCTTTTATTAAAATTCAAAGAAAATACAGTTATGCACCTCAACTGTGGTGGCTGTGTCTACCAACCATATATGGCTCTGCAAGAGAAAATAAGACTTTTTAGCAAGTTTTGAAGCTTGGAATCTCTAGATTGAAATTGACCTGAATTTACTGGCAAGGTGTGTAACCATGGCCTAGTTTCCCATGGTTGACCACTAAATTGTAGCATATGACGTATGATGTCATAGCAACAATGCGATGGTTACTTGCTGTTTTCTTTGTAACTTATTGTTCTGTATTTCATTTTATTGCACATGACCACAAAAATTCACATTTGGGACCATATGCAGCCTGTGTACCACCAGTTTGACACCCCTGATCTAGTGTAATGTTATGATGTAATATATTCTGTCTTCCTACATTAAAACCAACATTTTATTCAAAAATTGCAAGTACTTTCTATAGTTTACAATTATCCTCTTCAGGTTGATTCGATTAGTCTCAAATCTAGTTTGATTTGAGACTAATCGAATCAACCTGAAGAGGATAGTTGTAAACTATCGAAAGTACTTGCAATAAAAAACATTGGTTTTAATGCCAGAAGACAGAATACATTACATTGTAATATTACACTAGAATTTGCATAAATTTGTATCAAATTGAATAGACACATGCAATTTTACCAATGTCTGATTATTGTTTTTTTGCCTTCTATATCCTTGATAATATGTCAGAAATATAAGTTGTTAGAAAAGTTTTGGTTAGCTTCATAATATGTTATTAAATATTTGCAAAATAAAAAGCATAATACTTTCTAATGAATAACTGAAGAAATTGACTCCTAATCTTAAAAAAAAAAAGAAAGAAAGAAAACAGATCTGATATAGTAGCCAAGAATTTTTTAAAGAATATATGACTCTGGACTCTGGCTCCAACTCCAAAATTTAGCTTGCAGTATTGTCTTTTGAAGAAGGTTTATTTTGATAAAGCATTAAAAAAAATTTGCCCATAGAAAAACTCAAAACTGCATTGATGAGTCTGATTTGATTGATTTTCTGATTTGATTCTGATCTGTTTAGGTCTGTATCAATCAAACATCCTCAGGTTATATAAGCCTAATAAAGAACAGAACACCAAGTTGAATACAGAATTCAAATCAAACTAAAACTGCTGAAGTTCAGGCATGTGTCCTGCATGATGAATGTATAAATATAGAAAAAATAATTGAAAGATACATTCATTATGCAAGGCTTATGCATGAAACTTGGCCGTTTTAAAGTTTGATTTGAATTCTGTATTCAATTTGATGTTCTGCTCTTAATTAGGCTTATGTAACTTGTCAGAGGATGTCTGATATGGATGAAAACATTCATTATATTAAATAGTTTTGTATTTATGTACTGGTTTGGTGAACAGGCATATTTTTAAGTAATATATACCAGTTCTTGATGTGTATAATCTGTTCAGGCTGTTTATAATATAAATTATAAATGTATAATTTGAAAGTGCAAATAAAAAATTAGTAAACTAAAACTAATAGTATACAATTGCTTCAATTAAAATTTAATTACTGGGTAATCAGAAAAGGGGCCAAAATTTAAAATGTTAAAATGTCTCTGCATGCAATGATAAAACCATTAGTCAAAGGTCTGTTGACAATAACTCCTGCAACTTCTGCAACTTGGAACAAATTTCCATCTTTCCAAATCTAACTGGCAAATATTAAGTTAAATTCTACATCAAATATTATATACTATATACACATACATACACACACTGTCAGATGGCATTAAAACCTTTTTTAAAATGCAAGTACTTTCAATGATACAATATCGTCATCGTCATGCCAGTGAACATCTTGAATTTGGAACAGAATGTCACTATGTGCAGTTTTCTAAACATTTTAACATTTAAATGTTCTGTAACTGCACTTAAATATAACTCATACCTCAAAACAAAAACCTTTAAAATGCAACCTTTTTATTCATATTTCAAATGTTTTCAGCCGTTTTGAATGGTTTTCCTCAAGAACAGAAAAATCAAATAATTCTGATTTTACTTTCTATCAGGTCAGTCCATAAGTTCGTGCGCATTTTTATCTACAAAAAAAGCAACAAAAAATTTTAATTAAATTTTATTTCAATCTATAATGTATTCACCATTATTTTGTACAATTTCTTGCCATCTTGATGGTAGCTTTTTAATCCCGTCTTTGTAAAATGATTTCGGTTTTGAATCAAAATATTCAGAAATAGCCTTTTTTACATTGTTCTCATCCTCAAAAGTTTTTCCTTTTAAAAAATTCTGCAAACTCCGAAAAAGATGATAATCACTGGGAGCAATATCTGGCAAATATGGTGGATGAGGTAAAATTTCCCAGTTGAAGCTTTTGAGTTGAGCAGTTGACGTTGTTGTCAGTTAGCTATTGACAGTTCATGTGGTATCCATTTTCCTAGCTTTGAAACTTTTCCGATTTGTTGTAGATGTCTATGAACAGTTCCATGGGATGAATTTAAACGTTCCGCAATTTCATCAACTGTTAAAGATGGTTCTGCTTCAACTAGTGCAGAGAGAGCATCATCATCAAAGTCAACGGGTCTTCCAGTACGAGCCTTATCCTCCACACTAAAATCATTATTTCTAAATCTTTCAAACCACTTCTGCGCAGTCCTTACACTAATTACAGTTTGATTATGAACAGTATTTAATTTTTTGGCTGCATTTGTAGCATTCTCACCACTTAAAAATAAAAAGTATAAAACATGTCTCTTATATTCATCTGTTACTTCCATTTTAACGAAAATAAACAACTGAAATGTTCCCAATTCTGAACAGTATTATATGAATGAGATCCAATTTAACACTTCAGTGTAAAAAGTATCACATTAGACTGGCATTTTTAACAGCAAAACAAGGTCATAAAATATGCACGAACTTATGGACTGACCTAATATAATGAACTTTCTTTTGGAACATTTAAACATTTGAATTTTCTTATCTAGTGCACTTTTCTAGTGCAATTTTTATGGCTGTTAAATAATAAATGGTTTTTAGTAGGTCCACTGCTCGTTTAAACTCAACTGTTTGTACAATATTCGCTATTGGTCCGGATTCTACCAATCCTGTCGCGACACGAGTCGGCAATGACATTTTACCGTGTTATATGAACACGATCACAATTTTTTCCCCGTGTTAAAGAAATCAGTATTATACAAACCCATGTTATAGGGGGTCTACTGTATATGAACTTCTGCTTTGGGCCGGAAGTCACTTATTTCAATTCAAAAATTTTCTCCCAAATGGAGGTAGATACATGACAGGCATGATTTCATTGTTAATAGGAAAAGTATTATTTACAGGGCCAAGATACTATCACACTTAGTCATTGTGATAAAAACTTGCAGTCCGGCATTATGACTTGGTCACAATAAATAATTGTTTGTTGAAGTATAAAACTACACGCACTTTAGGACCACCCTGTATATTTATATGATTTTTAATTCATAGTTTCTTATTAGGCATGTTTTCAAACTAAGATTTCTTTTAAAAATAAGAAAAAACATGAAAAATAATTTATTATAGCCCAAAAAAAATGTACACATTTTTGTTACTTTTTTACATAGTCACCATTGATTTGCACACATTTTTGATATTGTGTCACTAGTATTTTTATTTCATTGTCAAAGAAGTCCTCTATCAATGTGTCTTGAACCATTCGGTAATTTTTTTTTTCAGTTTATCATTTTTAAATGATGAACTGAAAAAAAAAAAAAACACTACTGAACTGAATGACATTACTGAACTGAACATGAACTGAAAGCTATTTCATTGAAACATTGTAAAACTTCACACTGCATCTTAAACTGTTCAAATGTTGTAAAAATTTTGCTGGGAAATTTTTGAACACCCTCCTTATAGGTCCAATCTTATGTCATGAGACTATCATCTTTTTGCATTGAAAAAAATTGCTTTTATTGAAGCAGTTGAAAATGATGATGAACTGAAAATGGCATTATTGAATGGTTCAAAACATTGGTGGCAGACTTCTTTGAAATTTAAATAAGGAAACTGGTAACATGATTTCAAAAATGTCTGCAAGTCAATGGTGACTATATGGAAAATTATGGAAATGTGTATTTCTCTTTTGGCTATAATAAATTATTTTTATCTTTCATGTTTTTTTTTTTTTATTTCAAAACAAGTCTTACTTTAAACACATGCTTTGTATATTAATAATCAGTTGTTATAAATGATCTGTGAAATAAATAAGAAACTATTTATATTATAAAGTGAGAATCTTTAATTAATAATGTATTAAATCTTTAACTAATAATAATTTTACAGACTTTGTAGGAACACCTTTAAAGGGAGTTAAAGTTCGTATTGTTAAGGATAATCCTTCTTCAAAAGTTGGCTATGATGTTATTGTAGAAGGAGATTATAAGAAGACTAATATTATTAAAAATCCAGGTGATGAAATTGGAGAACTTCAAGTTATGAGTGGAAGTGTATTTAAAGAATACTGGAATAAACCAGATGAGACAAAGAAAACGTTTACATCTGATGGCTGGTTTAAGACAGGTAAATATTATTGATCTTTTTTGTGAAATATAATGCAGGATATGATGTGCTGTATAATGTATATGTTACTGTGAATGACCAACATCTGGCAAATGTCAACATTCTCTGGTGAATGTCAGCTTTCACACAGTCGTTTTGTGTATGTATGAAATATTTGCTAAATATCATTATTTCTCACTTACACCGGCAAATGTTGACATTCAGCATGCACTGATTGTGAATGTTGAATGAAAATATTTTTATTACGTTAAGACAAAAATGAAACATTTTAATATGTGAAAATAGGAGAAAACTTAAGTAACAGCACTGTAAATAAACTTTTGAACCTAAAATGAACAGTACATTCTTAATCATTAAAGAAAATAATACAATAATAAATTTACACATAAATTATGTGATTAACGTTATACAATCTTATTTATTGCAACAACTTAAACTGTTGTGACACTTTGAATTGCACAAGAGTCCCTTGCTTTTACAACTGCATTTATTCATGGAACACTTCTTTTTGCAATGACAGCGTGTATAGCCTTGCCCTCCACTTTTCAAATTAGCTGCAGCTGCTTCTCTCAGCGATATTTCTTGAGAAGAAATCTCATCTATGGAAAATAACTTTTCTTTACAAATTACAAACTGATTACGTTATTACATGATTATGAACTGATCTGTTAATGGTGTCTTTTATTCGGATATCGCTGATGCCTTACCGACGATCCCTCCATCCTCTGCTACTCGACCTGACAAACCAATCCCCACCTCACGGGATGAAAAGACCTTGTTCTATCTCCAGCTATCCACAAAGGATTTGGCGACAGACTGTCGCCTCTGTCGACATCGGCTTCTCGGGTGTTGTTTCGACCTCCACCAAAGCTTATCTGTGCTTGTTGACATACACCGGTGATTGTTCAAATGTATAATAATATAACCAAATATTCGGACTTTCACCGA
>NW_019384656.1:312065-319219 GCF_000671375.1 Centruroides sculpturatus | reverse complement strand
AAGAAGGATAGGCAGGGTCAGACCCTCAGATGTGCGAGGATTCTCCAACGATAGGTGTGTACGTGTGCTGATCTTTGTAATTATAAATTGTGAATACATGTGACTAATATTATTTTCTTTTTTATTTTGTGCATGTTACAAGTTATAAATAAATATAAACAAACAACACTAACTCGATAACATTAAATCTAAATACCAAAATGATTAATTTACTGTGTTTTTGTTATTTATTACTCCTGTTTTTAGGTATTCGGTATTCGGCCGAATAGTGAAAAATAGGCCGAATACTGAATAGTAACCGAATATTCGTTACATCACTAGTTGTTATTTCAAAACAAACATTTAATTTACATTGAATAAAACAAAAAATCATTCACAAAAGTTAAATGTTATACAAAAGAATATTACAGTATGTTTGCTTCTGCTACATTAGAAATAAACAAGTCTCTTTTTGCTAGTTGTTGCAATTCTGATAAAATTTCTTATGTTTAATTAGTAGAAAAACTCTTCCACTAGGAAATTATTTTAACACTTGTATTTTATTAGATGTTAACAACAAATCTATATGCTGAAAAGTTTTACTTAAGAATTAATGTTTATTGATTAATATTATTTTTATATTTAAATTTGTATAAATGTGTCTCAATAAAAAATGCATTTCAGTTTATATATTATATTGGGTGATTATAATTAAAGTACTTCTACTCAAAGTTGTCTGGAGAGATATTTAGCAATTCAAATGCAACAGAATCTGGTATGATGACATTTCAGAACATGCCAGACATTTCATTAAAAAGATTAGTATCAAAACTTACCACAATATCACTTTTTGCACTGCAAACAACAAAAATAAGTTTACTTTGCATAAACATGTGTTGGAGCAAAAGGTCTTGGTATAAAGTTCAACTTCTACACCAGACTGGATTGATATAAATGATAATTATGCACCATAAAAATCTTAAATTATCAGTATTTTAATATACTTAATTTTCAGACAAACATTTTTGATCTACTACTAAGATCATCTTCACATCTCTTTAATGTTCCAAAATTAGAATCCAATAATTCCAATTTTGAAACATTTAAAGAGATCTGACAATTTTATAATTCATAGATTGATGAAGCTGGAAAATAAAGTTTTTGATCATGACTTAAATCTGTTAAGCATGGTTAATGATAGAATGATTGCATTGGAGCAACATGTAGCTCTTCTTTATGTAAGAGATATACTAAGAAATTACGATGAATTTTTATTAAGCAAAGTCCAAAAGAAAGAAAAATGCAATAACTATTTAGTGCACTGGGATTATATCTCTCCCCAGACTGTTTTATAGAAATGATGCAACATAGACCAACATTTTATTTTTCAATAAGATTGATGTATAGTTTTCTAATACTGTATTTAAGAAAAATTACTATATCTGGATGTAGAATAACCTAATCTAATCTAACTCTTTTTATAACATTTTTAAATCTTAAAATATAAACAATAGATTTGATTTTATGAGTTATTAGGGCTTCTTACCAATATTAACATAAATAAAATTTCCTATGTGAATATGTGTAATTTTTGAATAAGAGAATACACACATTTTTATTATTCAATCACAAGCAAATTTATGGAAACAATATTCATATTTCTTTTGCATCTGGTATAGTTCTTTAGTTGATAATTGTTACTGATAATAAGCAAGTACAAAACAGTACTAAAATTTTATGGCTAAAATTGAATTAACATAATTTACATTAATTAATAATTTGCTTTATATATAATTATGTCAGCCAGACAATTGAAATGGTAAAAGTATCAAACTACATAAAATAATCTCTATATTAAATCATATATAAAATTAATATATATTTAACATAAAGCATTTAATTTTTTAGTGTTGTTTTTATTAAACTAAAACTGATACTTTATTGTAAGTTGTAAATAAACTTAATTATAAATAAATATTACTACATAATAAAAATATTAAATTATATTTTAAAAATTTTCAGGTGATACTAGTGTTTACAAGGATGGTGCATATAGGATTTTAGGACGTACATCTGTAGACATTATTAAAAGTGGAGGATACAAAATTAGTGCTTTGGATATAGAAAACCATTTATTAACTCATCCCAATATTAAAGAATGTGCTGTTTTAGGTTTACCAGATATAACATGGGGTGAGAAAGTTGCAGCTGTATTAGTTACTGAAAATGGTGAGGAAATCAGTATTTATGACCTAAAGGAGTGGTGCAAAGATAAACTACCTTCCTATCTTATACCTTCTGAGGTGCGTTGTATGCCTGAAATACAACGTAATGCAATGGGCAAAATAAACAAAAAAGATTTAATAAGAATAATTTTTCCAAAAGTACTAAATTAAATACTATAATTTTAGTTTTCAAGTATGTATAGATATTATAAATGATGATAATTTAATTTTAAAAATTATATCAATAATATTTTTCAAAAATGAATGGTTTATGTTCAAATGTAAATTAATTTTTAATAGTGTTTGATTGGGGAATTAATTTATTTTTTATTCAAATATAAATTCATATTTAGAAATGTAAAAAATTTTAATCAAAAACAAAAATTTATTTTGTGTAAATTTTATCACATTGTTAAATTCATATTTTCAGTAAATGAGTATAGTGGATGCCAGATTGTAATTTTACTGTACAAGATTAATAAATTTCATGTAAATTTATGGAAGTGTAAAGATGAAAATTCAAGAGTTTAACCTTGGTTTGTATGAGCAAATACTACTAAATTGGCAGTCAGTGTTTCAGATTTCCCCCCACCAGTACTCAATTGTCAACATTCAATGCTTTTTTTACCAAACACCATAATTTTTATATGTATAAATTTGAATGTTTTGATAAATGAGAGTAATATTGCATTATAAAATTGTAATTTTAAATTCCATATTACAGTAACTAGGTAACTTTAAAATACTAAAAAAATATTAATAATACTGTAATTATATTTCTAATAAAGTCTATTTTTTTTAGGAAATTAACTTTCAGATTTTAAATCCACTTATAGATTTTTTTTACATTCTATATAGAAGAAATCATCACAAATTGCTTTCTGATTGCCACTACAAAACACCAGAAATTTTATAACATTCTAATCAGATCATTATTGTCATTATCATGAACAATTTTGGTTTGTCTTATAATTTGTTCTATTTAAGCTTAAGATGTTTTTGATCACTTAGCCTACTTTTAACATGTTCCATATATTTATCTCTGAGAAGTTTATATTTTAAGGCCAATTTTGGTAATTGATTGTTATCCATTCTTATTAGATAATTTTTCAATTTTATCTAGTATGATTTAATGTTAAATATTTTATTTTATACTTTTAATAACAAAATTTTATAGTTGATTTAATTTAGTAATCCTGTCAAAAGTCTTATGTGAATAGCTTCAGATTTTTGAACATTTCTTTAGTTAGAATCAAGCCTCAGTGATCAATCTGACATTTAGCTGAATGAAAGAACTGAGTAGTGAAGGGTGAGTCAACATGTACTGAAAATTAAACATTATTACAATGATGGGCTGCAATTTTTAATTTAATTTAAAATATATGCTCTCCACCTCAAATTAGTAATGGCCCTGTACATCATACATTTCCTTTAACAATAGAGTCATGCTGGTCATCTACCTAACATCTTTCAGGGGAAAATGTTTGAATTGAAATAACATGACTTATGGCTTGCATCAGAAGTACTTATATACAGTAATTAATTGGGACCTCCTGTCTCTAAGGTTTCCATATCTGATCTTGTCTTTCATCTAATTCCATTCTTGAGATTAAGGAAAGACAAATGAGCGGGCAGACAGATGGACAACAGTAGGAATTTATAGGTCTACAATTTTTTCAAATTGCAGCCCAATTACTGAAAATGGTGAGGAAATCAATATTTTTAACCTAAAGGAATTGTGCAAAGATAAACTACCTACCTATCTTATACCTTCTGAGGAGCATTATATGCCTGAAATACAGAATAATGCAGTGGACAAAATAAACAAAAAAGATTCAATGAGAATAATTTTTCCAAAAGTACTAAAATTAAATACTTTATTCTTAGTATACAAATATGCATAGATATTGTAAATGATGATAAAGATGTTATAAATGACATAGTGTCAAACTAATTATGAAAAATTCCTGACACTCTGCATTGAAATCAAACTTGAGCTGCTCAAAATAGAAACTGACACCTGTATAACTCTGGTCATATGATCATCAAATATTGATGAATGAAAATAGCTCTCCACAATTGTTTTTATCCTGTTCAGACACATTTCAAGTTAGACTAGAGCAGTAATTCCCAATTGGTTTTTCCTGCGTACCACTTCAAGAAAGAGCTGAAACTCGCGTACCCCTTATAGCAGAAATTCATATTAATCCATACTAATATTATAAATTCGAAGGTAATTCTGTCTGTCTGTTTGTTACCTTTTCCCGTCTAAACCACTAAACAAGTTTTAATAAAATTTGGCACAGAGATAGCTTACATGTTGGAGATGGACATAGGCTACATTTTACTGCGAGAAAATATCTTACTCCCATGAGATAATTTGATATAATGGGGCAAAGCTGTGGATAGACAGCTAGTGATAAATAGAATAAGCTTTTTTACATTTATTACCTTTAAAATACAATTCTAATAATAAAGAAAATTACATAAGGTTATTTAATTTTATTGTGACAAATGTGCACGATTTTCTTTGCACAACTTTGTAAAATCTGGTTGCTTTTTGGTCAGCTTCAGTCTCAAGTCATCTTCGAGTTGAAGTCGGTGACAATATTTAGTTTTCATGTTTGTCATGGCCGAAAGTCCGCTCTCGCAGAGGTATGCTGTGCAAAATGGTAGTAAATATTTTATTGCCGCTTAGCTGACATGAAAATAATGATAATTGTACAATTTTTGTTCCTTGCGTAAGAATTTCAATTAGGTATTATCACAAATGCATTTTCTTGATGAAATTTCGAGAATATTTTTAGTTATAAATAAACGAATTTGTGCATTCGACATCATGTTGTAAATTGCTGAATTTTTGATGGTCCACCCATTATTTTTTTTATTGCTTTATCTCATGCATTTAAATTTTAAATCGACCAATTTTAGATTTCCGCGCGTACCCCTTCATGCAACTTCACATACTCCCAGGGGTACGTGTACCACTAATTGGGAACCATGGGACTAGAGTAATCAAATTATTCATTGCAACATTTTTTTTTCAAACATATTCTTTCAATTTTTTTTTTATTTAGTCTCAATTTCATTAACAGTCCATTTGTTAAATTTTGAATCATCATAAAATATTTTCTAATAATATAATATTCTATGTCTGTATGTATGTAGCTCTATGAGAACTGTTTTTTTATTGGAAGATTGTGCATTTTTTAACAACTGCACTCAAATTCAAATTTTTTAGAACTACATAGTAGATCTAACAAGATAGCAAATTCCAAAAAGTACTTGTAGCCAGGATTTTAGAGTAGGTGTCTTGATCATAGCTCCCAGTTCCAGCTTTGTGCCAGATGAATTGAATTTTCTGGCTCCAGCCAAATATTTAGTTTATAAGTNGTTGTTATAAATGATCTGTGAAATAAATAAGAAACTATTTATATTATAAAGTGAGAATCTTTAATTAATAATGTATTAAATCTTTAACTAATAATAATTTTACAGACTTTGTAGGAACACCTTTAAAGGGAGTTAAAGTTCGTATTGTTAAGGATAATCCTTCTTCAAAAGTTGGCTATGATGTTATTGTAGAAGGAGATTATAAGAAGACTAATATTATTAAAAATCCAGGTGATGAAATTGGAGAACTTCAAGTTATGAGTGGAAGTGTATTTAAAGAATACTGGAATAAACCAGATGAGACAAAGAAAACGTTTACATCTGATGGCTGGTTTAAGACAGGTAAATATTATTGATCTTTTTTGTGAAATATAATGCAGGATATGATGTGCTGTATAATGTATATGTTACTGTGAATGACCAACATCTGGCAAATGTCAACATTCTCTGGTGAATGTCAGCTTTCACACAGTCGTTTTGTGTATGTATGAAATATTTGCTAAATATCATTATTTCTCACTTACACCGGCAAATGTTGACATTCAGCATGCACTGATTGTGAATGTTGAATGAAAATATTTTTATTACGTTAAGACAAAAATGAAACATTTTAATATGTGAAAATAGGAGAAAACTTAAGTAACAGCACTGTAAATAAACTTTTGAACCTAAAATGAACAGTACATTCTTAATCATTAAAGAAAATAATACAATAATAAATTTACACATAAATTATGTGATTAACGTTATACAATCTTATTTATTGCAACAACTTAAACTGTTGTGACACTTTGAATTGCACAAGAGTCCCTTGCTTTTACAACTGCATTTATTCATGGAACACTTCTTTTTGCAATGACAGCGTGTATAGCCTTGCCCTCCACTTTTCAAATTAGCTGCAGCTGCTTCTCTCAGCGATATTTCTTGAGAAGAAATCTCATCTATGGAAAATAACTTTTCTTTACAAATTACAAACTGATTACGTTATTACATGATTATGAACTGATCTGTTAATGGTGTCTTTTATTCGGATATCGCTGATGCCTTACCGACGATCCCTCCATCCTCTGCTACTCGACCTGACAAACCAATCCCCACCTCACGGGATGAAAAGACCTTGTTCTATCTCCAGCTATCCACAAAGGATTTGGCGACAGACTGTCGCCTCTGTCGACATCGGCTTCTCGGGTGTTGTTTCGACCTCCACCAAAGCTTATCTGTGCTTGTTGACATACACCGGTGATTGTTCAAATGTATAATAATATAACCAAATATTCGGACTTTCACCGACGTATTTTGTATGCATCGACATTCACTGGAGAATATCGACATTCTCTAATTTCGATCTTTCACAGTAACATATATATTTGATAGATAAAAAGCAATAACATTAAAAATATGGCATAGGCAGAAAAATCAAATGTAAAATATTCTTGTACAAAACATTTTTTTACATTTTTAAAGATATAGTTTAAGATTACTATTTTGTTATGTGCAAATTTTTCATCATTGCTTTAATTAAAAATAAATGTTTTGATCCATTTTTACTCAATTTTA
>NW_019384656.1:273812-304987 GCF_000671375.1 Centruroides sculpturatus | reverse complement strand
ACGTCTAAACCGCTGAACAGGTTTTAATAAAATTTGGCACAGAGATAGCTTACATGTTGGAGATGGACATAGGCTACATTTTACTGCGAGAAAATATCTTACTCCCATGAGATAATTTGATATAATGGGGCAAAGCTGTGGATAGACAGCTAGTGATAAATAGAATAAGCTTTTTTACATTTATTACCTTTAAAATACAATTCTAATAATAAAGAAAATTACATAAGGTTATTTAATTTTATTGTGACAAATGTGCACAATTTTCTTTGCACAACTTTGTAAAATCTGGTTGCTTTTTGGTCAGCTTCAGTCTCAAGTCATCTTCGAGTTGAAGTCGGTGACGATAGTTTTCATGTTTGTCATGGCCGAAAGTCTGCTCTCGCAGAGGTATGCTGTGCAAAATGGTAGTAAATATTTTATTGCCGCTTAGCTGACATGAAAATAATGATAATTGTACAATTTTTGTTCCTTGCGTAAGAATTTCAATTAGGTATTATCACAAATGCATTTTCTTGATGAAATTTCGAGAATATTTTTAGTTATAAATAAACGAATTTGTGCATTCGACATCATGTTGTAAATTGCTGAATTTTTGATGGTCCACCCATTATTTTTTTGATTGCTTTATCTCATGCATTTAAATTTTAAATCGACCAATTTTAGATTTCCGCGCGTACCCCTTCATGCAACTTCACATACTCCCAGGGGTACGTGTACCACTAATTGGGAACCATGGGACTAGAGTAATCAAATTATTCATTGCAACATTTTTTTTTCAAACATATTCTTTCAATTTTTTTTTTATTTAGTCTCAATTTCATTAACAGTCCATTTGTTAAATTTTGAATCATCATAAAATATTTTCTAATAATATAATATTCTATGTCTGTATGTATGTAGCTCTATGAGAACTGTTTTTTTATTGGAAGATTGTGCATTTTTTAACAACTGCACTCAAATTCAAATTTTTTAGAACTACATAGTAGATCTAACAAGATAGCAAATTCCAAAAAGTACTTGTAGCCAGGATTTTAGAGTAGGTGTCTTGATCAGAGCTCCCAGTTCCAGCTTTGTGCCAGATGAATTGAATTTTCTGGCTCCAGCCAAATATTTAGTTTATAAGTGCAATTGTCTAAGATAGGAGTACATTTATCAAACTATTTTATTTTATATATTTATTTATAATCCATTTTTATCACTTTATATAAATTTTATATAAACAATAGAAATAGGTCTTTTGATCACATATAACAACAAGTAATTTTAACACTATTCTCAGATAGATCAAACTGTAATTAAAGGGCAGGAAATTATAGAAAAGAGAAATAAACCAATAAAAAAATTAACTAATTACCATTTACCAGTTATTTACCCTTGCATTTGATATAAAAGTGATATAGTTTGTTTTTACAATTGCCAGCTTCAAAGGCATAACTACATGAGTGGGCAGCATTTCCAAAATGAGTTTCCCAATTGGACTTCGTATTTTTTTCCACAACACAACCTAATATATATATAAAATTATAAAGTGATAAGTAATTTATTTATTTTAAAATAGTGAAATACATTAGTATACTGTAGACCTATTTACTTTATGATGAACATTAATTGCCCAAAATTTTTTAAAATCTTAATTACAGCACATATCCACTGCCTTGGAAAAGTGCAGTTTTTTCTTTTCTGAGTTTTCAATAGAAAGTACAGTAATGCCAACATAGTCTGTCTTCTTGAACTCCTGAAGTAGTCTTTGTAATTTTGGCTATTGTGACTAGTATACAATTGCATAGGTTGTATAAATGGTAGTTACACTATCAGCCATCTTATGTTAGAAAGATTACAAGTTATAACAGTACTTAGCAAATTAACAAAATTAATGTTGTTACAATTTAATTATTAATTAAAAGTTTTTAGTAACTTTTAATTAATAATTAAAATGGAAATCTATTCTAATGTAAATCTATTCTAAAATAATTAAACTAAAATATTGTCATTACTGATCACAATTCATATAAATGAACTTTATTCAATTCTAAAAACTAAACAGGATTTGTCAGAAAAATAACTTTTGTTGTAGTCCTATGTCAGAAATACATTACAGTGATACTTTGTACTTTAAACAACTCTATCTTCAAATACAAAATTTGACAAAAATTTGTTTTGATGTTCAAACTGTGCACATTGAAAAAAATATGCTCAAAGCATAAACACAATCCATTGTGTGTTCAAGTCATCTCTCGCATTTGCATGTATTTTTTCAGTGCTTTTTTTGCTTTATTTTTGGTGTGTTTGGTTATATATTAGTGTGCCCCTCATTTTCTAACTTCAAAATTTTTGAATGCCCACTTGTCCATTTTTTCTTTACACTCAAAAACATGTCCATATTTAATTTCTTGGCAATCGATGAATATTAACTTGTGCTGACTTGAGCATCAATGTATCAAAAACAAATTGGACATGCCATACTTTGCTCAGGTCTGATCTGGTCATTATATGTGTACCACTGTCAGTCTGTGTTTGATTTTTGACTGTTAGATGTATTTGTGTGCCTTTACACTAACATTACACTACAAATTACACAATTTTACATTACACAATTTTAAGGATAGTGTTTTTTTGATAGGGAACATGAGACACTAAACAACCAGAAGCAAATTGCTGTCAAATAGACAAGTTCTGGCTGTTTTATTTTACAGCATACAAGAGATTAAGCTAATTGTAAGTGAGAGTGCAAATCTTGTTGTTCATGAGTGCGTGAACTTTTGGAAAAAGTGAGAAGGCTATGCATAAAACCCAATGGATGGCAAGAACAATTAATTTCTTAAAAATTAAGTTCTCCTAAGGTCAGAATTTAAACTATCCATTGGAGATGATGAAGCTTTATGTGATATTTCTCTGTTTGTTGTAACAGTTGATGTTAAATCATAGCTTAAGCACAGTGTAAAAGTCCCTAATCAAGATCTCTACTCCTTGAAATCATTAAAATCATATGAAGTGATAGATACAACTGTTTCTACAGCAGCTTTAAAGCATAGTGTGCTATTTATCCAAAGTCTAATAGCCGCTTAAAACTCATCCATCTCATACATCACATTCTTAGACAACATTAAAATAGATTTCCATTGGTTCCCGGATCATGCGGGGGTTCTTGGAAATGAGACCGCTGACCGTCTTGCAAAGTCTTCAGTCACTAGTACTTTCAGTTACATTCGTACCATGTACATCAGCAATCACATCAAAGATGTCAGTTCTCTTCTCTCTTTCTCTGATGACAATGTTGACCATCAAACCAAAAGCAAAATGTTGGTCAATTTGGGTAGAGAATATTGATGTATGGGGAGGAAATTCATTCATTCTACTGAGAGAAGAAATGGATTGCAAATTATTTGGTAAGTTTAATTTCTTTTTAATGTAGTAGCATACTTTTATTTATTTTGTATCATTGATTAGTTTCTCATTTTAGAGAAAACAATTGATGGTTTTGTATCAATTCAAAGAAGAGGATTCTTTTCTCAGCTACAAATGAATAGTTTCTCCAATAATATCCTTCAATGTGGAAAAACAACACTTTGTATTTAGCAGCCCAAAGGACGGTTAAAATGTTAAGAGCTGTAAATAAGTGCTGAAAAAGCTGTTAAGTTATTGCAAGACTTTTACAGTTTATTAACAAAAAGAGTTTATGTTGCATTGTGTGCAAGACTATCAAAGACCATAAATCAGATTGTAAAAAAAAGAAAAAAATAGAAGAGAAAGTATAAACAGTAGTTTCAAATATTGTAATTGAATGTTACAGAGAACTACTATATCAGAAACTTAATAAAATGTTATAATTCTTAGTTATTGATTTTATACTTCTACTTAATATACCCCATGTCAATCATACCGGGGAAAAAAATATTCATGTCTATTCAAGTTTTGCGCTCAGGTCAGCACAAGTTAATGTGGTCATATCGAGATGAAATTTCATATTTGAGTAATTCATACCATATGCAAAAAATTTAGGGGATGGGCGAAAGCATTTTGACAAAAAAATTTTTATAAGGGGCATCCTATTATATAAACTGTATTGTGTGTTAGTTGATTGCCAACAATTTCTTCCTGCTATCTTTATTCATCCACAGCTTTTGGACACCCCATATGTTTGGTATCCTTTATTTTAAAATTTCCAAAACGGAACTTTTTAATCTATATTTGACATGTTCAAAGTTTAGGAGTATTTTCCCCATATACATTACAATTTATTATTATTAATATTATTTTACTGTTTGTACAGCTGTTTGTATTATTTTACTGTTTGTAAAAAATACCCTCCCGACTTACGATTACCACCCCTCCCATCAGATTGCCCCTGATGTTTACTTCAAAGATCTAGGTGATCATTCCATGTTTAGGATTTACACTGACGGTTCCAAGATGGGTGGCGATGTGGGTGCCGCTTTTGTAGTTTACTCCGACTTAGACCGCGAGCTTCATAACACTTGCTTCCATCTAGGTACACTGTTCAATAGCACAGGCAGAAACTTTAGGTATTCATAGGAACTTAATTCACATTAGGCATAGGAAGGACAAAAGACACTATTTACACTATCGCATTTATTCTGACAGTAAGGTAGCTTTACACAGGATTGTGAAGTCTAATAGCCGCTTAAAACTCATCCATCNCTGTTTTTAGGTATTCGGTATTCGGCCGAATAGTGAAAAATAGGCCGAATACTGAATAGTAACCGAATATTCGTTACATCACTAGTTGTTATTTCAAAACAAACATTTAATTTACATTGAATAAAACAAAAAATCATTCACAAAAGTTAAATGTTATACAAAAGAATATTACAGTATGTTTGCTTCTGCTACATTAGAAATAAACAAGTCTCTTTTTGCTAGTTGTTGCAATTCTGATAAAATTTCTTATGTTTAATTAGTAGAAAAACTCTTCCACTAGGAAATTATTTTAACACTTGTATTTTATTAGATGTTAACAACAAATCTATATGCTGAAAAGTTTTACTTAAGAATTAATGTTTATTGATTAATATTATTTTTATATTTAAATTTGTATAAATGTGTCTCAATAAAAAATGCATTTCAGTTTATATATTATATTGGGTGATTATAATTAAAGTACTTCTACTCAAAGTTGTCTGGAGAGATATTTAGCAATTCAAATGCAACAGAATCTGGTATGATGACATTTCAGAACATGCCAGACATTTCATTAAAAAGATTAGTATCAAAACTTACCACAATATCACTTTTTGCACTGCAAACAACAAAAATAAGTTTACTTTGCATAAACATGTGTTGGAGCAAAAGGTCTTCGTATAAAGTTCAACTTCTACACCAGACTGGATTGATATAAATGATAATTATGCACCATAAAAATCTTAAATTATCAGTATTTTAATATACTTAATTTTCAGACAAACATTTTTGATCTACTACTAAGATCATCTTCACATCTCTTTAATGTTCCAAAATTAGAATCCAATAATTCCAATTTTGAAACATTTAAAGAGATCTGACAATTTTATAATTCGTAGATTGATGAAGCTGGAAAATAAAGTTTTTGATCATGACTTAAATCTGTTAAGCATGGTTAATGATAGAATGATTGCATTGGAGCAATGTAGCTCTTCTTTATGTAAGAGATATACTAAGAAATTACGATGAATTTTTATTAAGCAAAGTCCAAAAGAAAGAAAAATGCAATAACTATTTAGTGCACTGGGATTATATCTCTCCCCAGACTGTTTTATAGAAATGATGCAACATAGACCAACATTTTATTTTTCAATAAGATTGATGTATAGTTTTCTAATACTGTATTTAAGAAAAATTACTATATCTGGATGTAGAATAACCTAATCTAATCTAACTCTTTTTATAACATTTTTAAATCTTAAAATATAAACAATAGATTTGATTTTATGAGTTATTAGGGCTTCTTACCAATATTAACACAAATAAAATTTCCTATGTGAATATGTGTAATTTTTGAATAAGAGAATACACACATTTTTATTATTCAATCACAAGCAAATTTATGGAAACAATATTCATATTTCTTTTGCATCTGGTATAGTTCTTTAGTTGATAATTGTTACTGATAATAAGCAAGTACAAAACAGTACTAAAATTTTATGGCTAAAATTGAATTAACATAATTTACATTAATTAATAATTTGCTTTATATATAATTATGTCAGCCAGACAATTGAAATGGTAAAAGTATCAAACTACATAAAATAATCTCTATATTAAATCATATATAAAATTAATATATATTTAACATAAAGCATTTAATTTTTTAGTGTTGTTTTTATTAAACTAAAACTGATACTTTATTGTAAGTTGTAAATAAACTTAATTATAAATAAATATTACTACATAATAAAAATATTAAATTATATTTTAAAAATTTTCAGGTGATACTAGTGTTTACAAGGATGGTGCATATAGGATTTTAGGACGTACATCTGTAGACATTATTAAAAGTGGAGGATACAAAATTAGTGCTTTGGATATAGAAAACCATTTATTAACTCATCCCAATATTAAAGAATGTGCTGTTTTAGGTTTACCAGATATAACATGGGGTGAGAAAGTTGCAGCTGTATTAGTTACTGAAAATGGTGAGGAAATCAGTATTTATGACCTAAAGGAGTGGTGCAAAGATAAACTACCTTCCTATCTTATACCTTCTGAGGTGCGTTGTATGCCTGAAATACAACGTAATGCAATGGGCAAAATAAACAAAAAAGATTTAATAAGAATAATTTTTCCAAAAGTACTAAATTAAATACTATAATTTTAGTTTTCAAGTATGTATAGATATTATAAATGATGATAATTTAATTTTAAAAATTATATCAATAATATTTTTCAAAAATGAATGGTTTATGTTCAAATGTAAATTAATTTTTAATAGTGTTTGATTGGGGAATTAATTTATTTTTTATTCAAATATAAATTCATATTTAGAAATGTAAAAAATTTTAATCAAAAACAAAAATTTATTTTGTGTAAATTTTATCACATTGTTAAATTCATATTTTCAGTAAATGAGTATAGTGGATGCCAGATTGTAATTTTACTGTACAAGATTAATAAATTTCATGTAAATTTATGGAAGTGTAAAGATGAAAATTCAAGAGTTTAACCTTGGTTTGTATGAGCAAATACTACTAAATTGACAGTCAGTGTTTCAGATTTCCCCCCACCAGTACTCAATTGTCAACATTCAATGCTTTTTTTACCAAACACCATAATTTTTATATGTATAAATTTGAATGTTTTGATAAATGAGAGTAATATTGCATTATAAAATTGTAATTTTAAATTCCATATTACAGTAACTAGGTAACTTTAAAATACTAAAAAAATATTAATAATACTGTAATTATATTTCTAATAAAGTCTATTTTTTTTAGGAAATTAACTTTCAGATTTTAAATCCACTTATAGATTTTTTTTACATTCTATATAGAAGAAATCATCATAAATTGCTTTCTGATTGCCACTACAAAACACCAGAAATTTTATAACATTCTAATCAGATCATTATTGTCATTATCATGAACAATTTTGGTTTGTCTTATAATTTGTTCTATTTAAGCTTAAGATGTTTTTGATCACTTAGCCTACTTTTAACATGTTCCATATATTTATCTCTGAGAAGTTTATATTTTAAGGCCAATTTTGGTAATTGATTGTTATCCATTCTTATTAGATAATTTTTCAATTTTATCTAGTATGATTTAATGTTAAATATTTTATTTTATACTTTTAATAACAAAATTTTATAGTTGATTTAATTTAGTAATCCTGTCAAAAGTCTTATGTGAATAGCTTCAGATTTTTGAACATTTCTTTAGTTAGAATCAAGCCTCAGTGATCAATCTGACATTTAGCTGAATGAAAGAACTGAGTAGTGAAGGGTGAGTCAACATGTACTGAAAATTAAACATTATTACAATGATGGGCTGCAATTTTTAATTTAATTTAAAATATATGCTCTCCACCTCAAATTAGTAATGGCCCTGTACATCATACATTTCCTTTAACAATAGAGTCATGCTGGTCATCTACCTAACATCTTTCAGGGGAAAATGTTTGAATTGAAATAACATGACTTATGGCTTGCATCAGAAGTACTTATATACAGTAATTAATTGGGACCTCCTGTCTCTAAGGTTTCCATATCTGATCTTGTCTTTCATCTAATTCCATTCTTGAGATTAAGGAAAGACAAATGAGCGGGCAGACAGATGGACAACAGTAGGAATTTATAGGTCTACAATTTTTTCAAATTGCAGCCCAATTACTGAAAATGGTGAGGAAATCAATATTTTTAACCTAAAGGAATTGTGCAAAGATAAACTACCTACCTATCTTATACCTTCTGAGGAGCATTATATGCCTGAAATACAGAATAATGCAGTGGACAAAATAAACAAAAAAGATTCAATGAGAATAATTTTTCCAAAAGTACTAAAATTAAATACTTTATTCTTAGTATACAAATATGCATAGATATTGTAAATGATGATAAAGATGTTATAAATGACATAGTGTCAAACTAATTATGAAAAATTCCTGACACTCTGCATTGAAATCAAACTTGAGCTGCTCAAAATAGAAACTGACACCTGTATAACTCTGGTCATATGATCATCAAATATTGATGAATGAAAATAGCTCTCCACAATTGTTTTTATCCTATTCAGACACATTTCAAGTTAGACTAGAGCAGTAATTCCCAATTGGTTTTTCCTGCGTACCACTTCAAGAAAGAGCTGAAACTCGCGTACCCCTTATAGCAGAAATTCATATTAATCCATACTAATATTATAAATTCGAAGGTAATTCTGTCTGTCTGTTTGTTACCTTTTCCCGTCTAAACCACTAAACAAGTTTTAATAAAATTTGGTACAGAGATAGCTTACATGTTGGAGATGGACATAGGCTACATTTTACTGCGAGAAAATATCTTACTCCCATGAGATAATTTGATATAATGGGGCAAAGCTGTGGATAGACAGCTAGTGATAAATAGAATAAGCTTTTTTACATTTATTACCTTTAAAATACAATTCTAATAATAAAGAAAATTACATAAGGTTATTTAATTTTATTGTGACAAATGTGCACAATTTTCTTTGCACAACTTTGTAAAATCTGGTTGCTTTTTGGTCAGCTTCAGTCTCAAGTCATCTTCGAGTTGAAGTCGGTGACGATAGTTTTCATGTTTGTCATGGCCGAAAGTCTGCTCTCGCAGAGGTATGCTGTGCAAAATGGTAGTAAATATTTTATTGCCGCTTAGCTGACATGAAAATAATGATAATTGTACAATTTTTGTTCCTTGCGTAAGAATTTCAATTAGGTATTATCACAAATGCATTTTCTTGATGAAATTTCGAGAATATTTTTAGTTATAAATAAACGAATTTGTGCATTCGACATCATGTTGTAAATTGCTGAATTTTTGATGGTCCACCCATTATTTTTTTGATTGCTTTATCTCATGCATTTAAATTTTAAATCGACCAATTTTAGATTTCCGCGCGTACCCCTTCATGCAACTTCACATACTCCCAGGGGTACGTGTACCACTAATTGGGAACCATGGGACTAGAGTAATCAAATTATTCATTGCAACATTTTTTTTTCAAACATATTCTTTCAATTTTTTTTTTATTTAGTCTCAATTTCATTAACAGTCCATTTGTTAAATTTTGAATCATCATAAAATATTTTCTAATAATATAATATTCTATGTCTGTATGTATGTAGCTCTATGAGAACTGTTTTTTTATTGGAAGATTGTGCATTTTTTAACAACTGCACTCAAATTCAAATTTTTTAGAACTACATAGTAGATCTAACAAGATAGCAAATTCCAAAAAGTACTTGTAGCCAGGATTTTAGAGTAGGTGTCTTGATCAGAGCTCCCAGTTCCAGCTTTGTGCCAGATGAATTGAATTTTCTGGCTCCAGCCAAATATTTAGTTTATAAGTGCAATTGTCTAAGATAGGAGTACATTTATCAAACTATTTTATTTTATATATTTATTTATAATCCATTTTTATCACTTTATATAAATTTTATATAAACAATAGAAATAGGTCTTTTGATCACATATAACAACAAGTAATTTTAACACTATTCTCAGATAGATCAAACTGTAATTAACGGGCAGGAAATTATAGAAAAGAGAAATAAACCAATAAAAAAATTAACTAATTACCATTTACCAGTTATTTACCCTTGCATTTGATATAAAAGTGATATAGTTTGTTTTTACAATTGCCAGCTTCAAAGGCATAACTACATGAGTGGGCAGCATTTCCAAAATGAGTTTCCCAATTGGACTTCGTATTTTTTTCCACAACACAACCTAATATATATATAAAATTATAAAGTGATAAGTAATTTATTTATTTTAAAATAGTGAAATACATTAGTATACTGTAGACCTATTTACTTTATGATGAACATTAATTGCCCAAAATTTTTTAAAATCTTAATTACAGCACATATCCACTGCCTTGGAAAAGTGCAGTTTTTTCTTTTCTGAGTTTTCAATAGAAAGTACAGTAATGCCAAATAACATAGTCTGTCTTCTTGAACTCCTGAAGTAGTCTTTGTAATTTTGGCTATTGTGACTAGTATACAATTGCATAGGTTGTATAAATGGTAGTTACACTATCAGCCATCTTATGTTAGAAAGATTACAAGTTATAACAGTACTTAGCAAATTAACAAAATTAATGTTGTTACAATTTAATTATTAATTAAAAGTTTTTAGTAACTTTTAATTAATAATTAAAATGGAAATCTATTCTAATGTAAATCTATTCTAAAATAATTAAACTAAAATATTGTCATTACTGATCACAATTCATATAAATGAACTTTATTCAATTCTAAAAACTAAACAGGATTTGTCAGAAAAATAACTTTTGTTGTAGTCCTATGTCAGAAATACATTACAGTGATACTTTGTACTTTAAACAACTCTATCTTCAAATACAAAATTTGACAAAAATTTGTTTTGATGTTCAAACTGTGCACATTGAAAAAAATATGCTCAAAGCATAAACACAATCCATTGTGTGTTCAAGTCATCTCTCGCATTTGCATGTATTTTTTCAGTGCTTTTTTTGCTTTATTTTTGGTGTGTTTGGTTATATATTAGTGTGCCCCTCATTTTCTAACTTCAAAATTTTTGAATGCCCACTTGTCCATTTTTTCTTTACACTCAAAAACATGTCCATATTTAATTTCTTGGCAATCGATGAATATTAACTTCTGCTGACTTGAGCATCAATGTATCAAAAACAAATTGGACATGCCATACTTTGCTCAGGTCTGATCTGGTCATTATATGTGTACCACTGTCAGTCTGTGTTTGATTTTTGACTGTTAGATGTATTTGTGTGCCTTTACACTAACATTACACTACAAATTACACAATTTTAAGGATAGTGTTTTTTTGATAGGGAACATGAGACACTAAACAACCAGAAGCAAATTGCTGTCAAATAGACAAGTTCTGGCTGTTTTATTTTACAGCATACAAGAGATTAAGCTAATTGTAAGTGAGAGTGCAAATCTTGTTGTTCATGAGTGCGTGAACTTTTGGAAAAAGTGAGAAGGCTATGCATAAAACCCAATGGATGGCAAGAACAATTAATTTCTTAAAAATTAAGTTCTCCTAAGGTCAGAATTTAAACTATCCATTGGAGATGATGAAGCTTTATGTGATATTTCTCTGTTTGTTGTAACAGTTGATGTTAAATCATAGCTTAAGCACAGTGTAAAAGTCCCTAATCAAGATCTCTACTCCTTGAAATCATTAAAATCATATGAAGTGATAGATACAACTGTTTCTACAGCAGCTTTAAAGCATAGTGTGCTATTTATCCAAAGTCTAATAGCCGCTTAAAACTCATCCATCTCATACATCACATTCTTAGACAACATTAAAATAGATTTCCATTGGTTCCCGGATCATGCGGGGGTTCTTGGAAATGAGACCGCTGACCGTCTTGCAAAGTCTTCAGTCACTAGTACTTTCAGTTACATTCGTACCATGTACATCAGCAATCACATCAAAGATGTCAGTTCTCTTCTCTCTTTCTCTGATGACAATGTTGACCATCAAACCAAAAGCAAAATGTTGGTCAATTTGGGTAGAGAATATTGATGTATGGGGAGGAAATTCATTCATTCTACTGAGAGAAGAAATGGATTGCAAATTATTTGGTAAGTTTAATTTCTTTTTACTGTAGTAGCATACTTTTATTTATTTTGTATCATTGATTAGTTTCTCATTTTAGAGAAAACAATTGATGGTTTTGTATCAATTCAAAGAAGAGGATTCTTTTCTCAGCTACAAATGAATAGTTTCTCCAATAATATCCTTCAATGTGGAAAAACAACACTTTGTATTTAGCAGCCCAAAGGACGGTTAAAATGTTAAGAGCTGTAAATAAGTGCTGAAAAAGCTGTTAAGTTATTGCAAGACTTTTACAGTTTATTAACAAAAAGAGTTTATGTTGCATTGTGTGCAAGACTATCAAAGACCATAAATCAGATTGTAAAAAAAAGAAAAAAATAGAAGAGAAAGTATAAACAGTAGTTTCAAATATTGTAATTGAATGTTACAGAGAACTACTATATCAGAAACTTAATAAAATGTTATAATTCTTAGTTATTGATTTTATACTTCTACTTAATATACCCCATGTCAATCATACCGGGGAAAAAAATATTCATGTCTATTCAAGTTTTGCGCTCAGGTCAGCACAAGTTAATGTGGTCATATCGAGATGAAATTTCATATTTGAGTAATTCATACCATATGCAAAAAATTTAGGGGATGGGCGAAAGCATTTTGACAAAAAAGTTTTTATAAGAGGCATCCTATTATATAAACTGTATTGTGTGTTAGTTGATTGCCAACAATTTCTTCCTGCTATCTTTATTCATCCACAGCTTTTGAACACCCCATATGTTTGGTATCCTTTATTTTAAAATTTCCAAAACGGAACTTTTTAATCTATATTTGACATGTTCAAAGTTTAGGAGTATTTTCCCCATATACATTACAATTTATTATTATTAATATTATTTTACTGTTTGTACAGCTGTTTGTATTATTTTACTGTTTGTAAAAAATACCCTCCCGACTTACGATTACCACCCCTCCCATCAGATTGCCCCTGATGTTTACTTCAAAGATCTAGGTGATCATTCCATGTTTAGGATTTACACTGACGGTTCCAAGATGGGTGGCGATGTGGGTGCCGCTTTTGTAGTTTACTCCGACTTAGACCGCGAGCTTCATAACACTTGCTTCCATCTAGGTACACTGTTCAATAGCACAGGCAGAAACTTTAGGTATTCATAGGAACTTAATTCACATTAGGCATAGGAAGGACAAAAGACACTATTTACACTATCGCATTTATTCTGACAGTAAGGTAGCTTTACACAGGATTGTGAAGTCTAATAGCCGCTTAAAACTCATCCATCTCATACACTACATTCTTAGACAACATTAGAATAGATTTCCAATGGTTCCAGGATTATGCAGGGGTTCTCGGAAATGAGACCACTGACCATCTTGCCAAACAAGTTGCAAAGTCTTCAGTCACTAGTACTTTCAGTTACATTTGTACCATGTACATCAACAATTACGTTAAGAAGCAAATCATTCTGTGGCAAGACAGCTGGGACCATGACACCACTGGTAGGCTCACCTAAACTTTCATCTCCAAGGTTGACACTACTGTGATTCTTTGCTACTTTTACCCTCGCTCAGCTACTTACAAGACACTGCAACTTTAAGCAATACTTGCATGGCTTTAACCTTGGGAACAATCCACAATGTGATTGTGGTATTCAGGAGGACCAAACACCACTTCACTTAGTTTTTCGCTGCAATAGGTACAATCACATTAGGGATAGTTTAATGAGAGCTGCTATTCTTGAAGAGTACAACTGGCCTTGCAACCCGCACCAACTCATTCACACACATACTGTACAATTCCATCATCATCTTGCATTCATATCCTTGAGAGTACTCACTTTGGAGGGCACAGATGGCAATTAGCTTTCCCTTGCTTTGTTTCAACTGTCAGTATATAGCATCCTTTCAACTTTGTATTTTAATTCTTATTTTCTATCTTCTTTTTTCAATCTAAATTTGGTTAGTCCTAGTTGTAAGTTAGATTAGGGACTCTTAGCTTGGTTTCTGGTTGTTAAATTAGATTACGGTTTGTTATCTTTAGTCGTCTGGTTAGGTTCGTCCTAGGTTATGGTATGTTAATTTAGTTAGTAAGTTAACGTTTAAAAAAAATACATAAAAAATAATAAAAAATTAAGGTTTTACTCGTTTGTCCGTGTCGGTCCGTTCGTCTTGTCTAGTTTGTCATTGTGTTCGTTTGTTTTCACACTGTCTGTCTAGCTTGGGTCGCCAAACTCTTTTGATCGTTGATCCCCTGCAACTTATCGAAACCTCACATCGATCCCCACCAAAAAGTTTGTGTTACAAGCAAAAAAAACTCACTACAGTAGAGCATCGATTATCCGACTCAATTGGGGACTGGGGTTGGTCGGATAATTAAAAAGTCGGATAACCGAAAAGTATGAAAAAATCCATTATTAGTTTAGTATATTTATTATATCCCATGTAATTGGTATATCGCTATTAACCTACTTCGCATTGAATTTTCATCGATGTTAAGCCTAACAAAAATTTTTTAAAATAATAATCGTCACTATTGTATCGTTAAAAATTAGAAAATTAAACCTCGTTTAAATACTGGCTCCCTTTATGGTCGAGCGTGTGTTGCCAGCTAAAACACGTAAAATTATTATTAAAGTAGCCAAGACATAGCCAAATATTGTAGCGCCGCATCATTAGTGGCATTTGCCGATTAGAACGCGGTCAGTTAACCGAGGTGACGGTTAATCTGGGGTCGGATAATCGATGCTCTACTGTATTTTAATACATTTCGGTACCTACATTTCTTTTAATTTTACATTTTTTACATTTATTGTATATATGGGAAATACTAAAATTAAACGAACAGCGGCTTAAAAACGGTTGTAGAGGTGCTAATAACGTCAGCGTACTGCGAATCAGACATAAGCTTACAATGCTTGACATATACTATATAAGTAAGAACCGGAACACGGACTCTGCAATTTCCGTCTGTTCTGTGCGACTTGATCCGTAGCCATTTTACACGTTGACCGGTAGCTGTACTATTAAATTCATTGAAACAATATTCAAAAACATAATAATATTTATAATTATATTTGTGATTTTTGCTTTCAATTTTTTAATCGGCCCCTGGGGGTCGATATAACATTATTGGGTCTAGCTGTTAATATTATTGATATTCGCGCTTGCGTTCAGTTTTATTAGTAATAAGTAGATATAAGTCTTCCTACTAACAGCCACTTGGCACTAACTTCTACACTTAGCTATTCGTGGCGGCACTCAATTATTGTGTTCGCTACACTCGGGTTTTCTTTTAGACCCTTCTGGGGACTACGGCCTTGCGCCTAAAAACTGCACGCCAACATCAAACATAAAGGGTTATGTTAGCCGTTGAGGGATCCTACCTTTCTCTACTGTCTATCTCCTCTCCCTCCTCTTTCCCTTACCCTCTTTCCTGCCGGCTAAACACTTCGTGTTCCGCCGATGTCTTGTATGTATGTTTTTACGGCGTTAAATCCTTTTCGAGACTCATAAAGCATAATAAGCCCAACATGCTTTTTTATCCGAAAACATTACAACTTGATGTTGTTCAAACAAAGTGTGAAGTTTAAAGCAAGCTTCTAAACGAAGAATAAAACCTCACACTTCTATATGTTAAATTTCAAAACTGTTATAATTAAATCACATATCTATGTTAAGATGCCGAGGTGCACAGTGTAGCCTACGATCAATAAATGCAATTTTCATTTTATTACACAGTATTTACGTATTTTATTTATGGTTTTCGCGGTTTTAATTCGTTATTTGGGCATTTACAGTAATTGTGTTATTTTTACCTTAAATTATATGAATTTGCTATTTTATCAAAATAGGTATTGTTCGGAATCTGGGAATTGATTAATTCACTTTCCACTATTTCTTACTGGAAAAATTGATTTGGAGTTCGAACGACCTCCAGGAAGGAATTAAGTTCGAAGTACGAGGCATCATTCTATAACAATCGCAGAGTGATATGTTTGTGGATTTAAAAAAAATGAAAAACATCGGTTTTAGACGCGAAATATCGCAATTTAAAAAATCCTTACTAAACACTTAAGAATGAACGGATTAACCATTCGGTTAAACGTTTTCTAGTTTCTGGACAACACCGAGAAGTTTACATTGAACAACGATTCTACGTAATAAGACCCATGAAAATATCGTTTAGATAGTTTATTATGGGTCAACTCTAAATCAAAGCACAAAATATTGATTTTGTGGCCGAATCTTCATAACTCAAAGTACGAGTTCTTTTTTCCCGACCGATTCGAATTAATCAGGTTCCACTGTATTCTCAGGAAAGCAAATATAGAAAAAAAGTCGGAATGAAAATGATTATAATGTTTAAATTGAAAATACAGTATTTCTTAAAAAATAATTTTATCACAAGTCATTCCACCTCTGAAGGTGTTGTAGTCTATTTGCATATTTCAACTAATTTTGTGTTAATTACTCTAATTTTGCTTAACTGTCCTCTCTACGCGCTAACGGCTTAGAAGACGGATCCACTGATCAGAATGCAGAAGAATTCAACTTGAGGTCATCCAAAAACAAATTGAGAGCAAACTAATAATGAAGAAAAGACGTTCTAGAAACAGGGCTGTCAGATGTCTTGATTTTCCGGGATTACCCAGATTTTTTCGGACAGCCATCTAGCAAAAGGAGAACTGTACAGTAATACCCCGAACTTATGCGATAGGTGGGACGAGCGGTAACCGCGTAAGTCGAATTCGCGTAAGTTGGGGTATAATTTCGCATATAAATACATACAAATAATTTTTAATTGGGGCCGGAGACTAAAGAAAACAATAATTTAGAAAAAAATGTTTAATAAAATCTTAGATAATACATATGTATAACAAATTAGGCCTATATTATTTTACAATTTTTCACATTTACTTGATTATTACGCCATAATTTTAACATTGTTTCCATCTCAGCGATAATACTGTGACGTTTACGAATGATGCTTGAATTTAAAGATTGAGCATTTTTCACAGCTTCGAGAATTTTTTCTTTGCCTTTTATAATTGTTCTGACCGACAATTCCGGTAGATCAAACTTCTTTGCCAATTCACAAATTTTCATTTTTGTATCGAAGTCTTTAATAATGGGTACGTTCGTAAAGTCAAACGAGTTAAACGCGTTAGTAACGAATCGTTCGAAAAGTCTAACGAAATAGGAATAACGATGACTTCATTCTCGCTTAACTCGTTCGACTTTACGAACATACCCAATGTTAACTTTACATTCCAAAGATAAAGTTTTTCTTTTCTTGTTTGATGCAGAAGAATTAGTTCTACTTCGTTTGGATGACATAGTAGAGTCTCTCAAGTCTCCGTAGATATAACAAACACAGAAATAAATAACACAAAATAAATTGTAGCTATGTGTGGATTCCGCGCGACACATCCGAACATGTAAGCTGAACAATAGTGTGGGGGGAGTGAGTAATCAAGGGTTGCGTGACGCTCAAACAAAAGACGAATCGACGAGATTTGAAAATCGCGTAACTCCGGATTCGCGTAAGTCGGGGTATTACTGTATTCTAAAAACTGTTCTTACAATAAAGTATCTCTCTTTTCCCGCAGAATAAAAATACACATTTCTTGCATGTCCTGGAATTGAAGCATCGCAATTTCTCGGAAAGAACTCATTTTGTCCCAGATTTTATCCCCAAGCATCTGGAAACCCTATCTAGAAAGGAAAGAGATCCAAGTGAAAACAGATAGATACATTAAACATATAAGTATTAATCAATCAATGTTATTAATTATTTTAGGTTATAAAACGTCTAGAATGGAAGTAATTTTACAAAAAAAACAAGAAAAAATCGTTTAAACAAATTAAACACTTTAAATATGAAAGAAATAGGCTATCAAAAAACATTCTTAACTTATTCGCAGTTTCATCTTGATTGCCCAATTTTAATACCAATTTACCGTATATTTTTTATAATTCTGTACATTCCAAAACCCAATTAGGTAACAAACTTTTACCTTACATTATGCCACTGTGGACATTTTTGCTGCTCTATTATTCGTACAGTAAAACCCCACTTAATGCGGGGGATGCGTTCCTAGACGACAAAGCGCTAAACGAAACAGCGTTAAACGAGGTAATTTTAACATAGAGTAAATAGAGAAAGGGAAACACGTGACAAAAAATAAACAGATTTTACTTTAATTTTAAGTAATTTTTATATTAATTTGCATAATAATATATGTTAAATAACAAACATATGCACACAAAAATGTAAAGTTCGTTTTTTGTGATGAAGGTCCTGGCTCTTCTGAAATTCGTGTTTTTTTTGCGATAAGTCGTGTAGTTTCATTTGTCGCTTTCTTTTTCTTTCCTTAAGCAAATGTCGGTAGCAAGAAATCGCATCCAAAACGCCTCGTTTTGCTTTTGCACTCATTTCAAAATCTGGCTCATTCGCTACAGTTTGATCAACGATTTCGGTTATCGTTACCAAAATTTTTACTAAGGAAATCTGTAGAGAAATTTTTTGGGTTCTTTGTTTCAGAATCACTATTTTCCAGTTCTACATGAATTTCTTGTTCTGCCAGTTCTTGAAGGTCGTCGTTTGTAAGGCTCTCACCAGAAACCTGCAGTAACTCCTTAATATCCTGCTCGTCTACATCTAGTCCTGCTGTATCGATTAGGTTGACTATTTGATCAACCTAACGATACATTGATGGACTCTACTCGTTGAGAATTTTTGGATACTTTCAGCCATAACTTCTTCCACACTTCATTCATGCATTTATCAGTTCATTCTTGCCAAGAGAAGCCGTTATTGCCTATGGAATCCATGATGTTATATTTTATCCAAAATTGCGCCAAACAAACAGATTTAAAGAAAGTACAGCGCTACGACAAATTGCTACCTTTTGCTGATTGGTTCGTGTTTGGGAGTAATCAATGAAATGCCGCGATAATTTGAATCAGCTTAAATTTTGAGCTTTTTTAAAGCTTCGAGCAGTCCGCATTATATCGAATTAGCGTTAATCGAGGCACCGTTAAGCGTGGTCTTACTGTATATTCATATTCTAACAGTACACAAAATATTTGTTTCGATCTGTATATAACTTATTAAAATTAAAATTAACTGATCTGTTGCAAATTATTAGAGGTTCATTAATGTTTAAAGTACTGAAGTACTATGTATGGAACTAGAACTTGAAATTTTTCTTTCGTCTTCTCTACTTATATATTGATAATCGATTAAGATATTTCTTGTATTATTTCCTATATTGTCAACATTCAATTTCAGATACAATAAGGAATAACCGGACATCTTTAAAATGTCATCCCAGTCAGAGAACCAATTACTGTACTCTTCTTATTCTTTATTTCCTTCAATAATATATATGCACCATACTCCAAAGTCTGATGGATGTAACAAAATCTTTTTATCAAATAATAAGCAATACTTTAAAATTCTGAATCATAAATTAGATCACATATATTAAGATCAGATAAGTTATAATCACAGTTCTATCACATATAATAAAGATCTATCTAGGTCAAACTTTTTTTATAACATCGAACGTAACTGAGGTGACCAATTACAGTCGACCCCCCTATAACACGGGTTCCTATAGTTCGGATTCCTACATCACGGCGAAAAAATTGCGACAGTATTCGTACAAACATGCTAAAAAAAACTCATATAATTCGGTAAAACGTCATCGCCGACTCGTGTCGCGACAGGATTGCACAAACCGTTGAGTTTAAACGAGCAGCGGACCTACCAAAAACCATTTATTATTTAACGTCCATAAAAATTATATTTATATTAATGATGTCTCTAAAGTTCAGCTAATTTTTCGCAAAAAAAAAATAATTTATCAGGAAGCACGCGAGCGCCATTCGATGACAACCTCCACGACGAAAACAAGCTTAAGCAACGGCGTAGTCGAACTGTGCACACTCGGTAGGTAATCCTACAATTTTTTGTTTATAGCATAGTTTATATGGATTATTCCTGAGAAATTATATGTGTTTTGGAAATGTTGAGTCAAATTAGTCTAGAATCGATTAATTTTATGGAAGAAACCTTTCAAACAGCCGTAGCCGTGAACTGCATACGTGCCGGGATGTGATTGGATGGACTCCTAGAAGCTGGATTCATAAAAACAGAAACGTATCTACCGTATTATAGGGGGGTCGACTGTAATTTGCAAAACACCCGCAATTGAATACCTACGTCAACACGGAGTTTACCAAAGTACTGTATTACATAATTTTTTATGCAGCTTAATATTAGAATTCTTAATTGAATTGGATATTCTTACCACATTGCCAGGTCTGACTAGGAGTTTCTTTTTAATTTTTGTCTACGGTCATCAAATGATAATGAAGAGAGAACATGTACAGGTAACCCCCGTATAACACGGCACTTCTATAGCACGGATTCGCTCTAACACGGTTCGAGAATTGGTACCATCCCCCGTATAACACGGTACTTTTATAGCACGGATTCACTCTGACACGGTTCGAGAATTGGGTAAAACCCTCGTACAACAGGAAATGTAATAAATTTTTACATACTTAAGTAATAATAGTTCACGAAAATTATTATTTTCGTGAACTATTAGTACTTAAGTATGTAAATTTTCTCTTCTCGCCTTCTGTCGATACACGTGGTCCTTCTCGAAACTTGTTTCAATGTTGCCAGATCGCGACGCTTCTGCTTCTGATGTTGCCAAATGTTTTCCCTTTATTCCATACTTGCTTTATTCTTCATAAGTGCTTAGCACCATATAAGGAAATTTATAAAGATCTTTTAACTAGAAGCAAGAAATCTAAAATTATACACTTATTGCAAAAGGTAAAGCATGGATCTGAAAATAATGCAGAAAAATGCTCAGAGGATAAGGATAACTTGCCAAAAAGAAAATGCTCTCGGTTAATTAGTAGTGTTTTTAGTGATGACGAAGAAAACATTGTTTAATATGTATCACTTAAAAAATTTTAATGAAGATATCTTAATTATGAAAATATACTAGCATGTTTTTTAATTTTTAGAACCTAACCCTTTTTTTCGTATTAGTTCTTTGTTTCGTATAACACGGGTTCGCATAACACGGCAATTTTTTGGAACGTAACTACCGTGTTATACGGGGGTTAACAGGTTTCGCAGGAATTCCTCGGATGAAAAAGTTACTAATTCACCCGGCGAGCCAATTCCCGGACTGTCCGGACGACAGCACTATCGTCGGCGCGATACAAGTATGGATTAGGATGTTTCAAATTTTTACAAGATATTATTATTATTTATTGTGAAATTTTGTCGCCCCCTAAAAAGTGCTGCCCGGGGCGGGCCGCCCCTGCCGCCCCCACTACGGTACGCTACTGGCTTACACTGTGTATAACTGAAACCTTTGTTTTCAATTTGGCTCTCATAAAAGAAAACCTGTAAGAACTTGAAATACTTTCAGAAAGTTTGCAGTTAGAAGACTCTTACAACAGTTAAATCTGATTAATGGTTGAAACAGACTGTTAATATTTTAAAAAAATACAGAGTAACTAAGCGGAACTATTGAGCTTCAAGTATTCTGCAGTTAGTTCAGAAAATGTAAAATTTGGGTCATTTAAATAAATTCCATTAAACACTAGAAGAAATCAACACAAAGCAGTATTACCAATTTTGAATTGATAATCTGATAAAACGGTTTCCAGAAATTGAATTGAGTTGAAATGGGCAAAGCCATTGTATAATGAATAATGGCCAAAAGATAATCTTGTCCTATATAGGGAAGAAAATGTTTTAAAATTAGCTAAGAGTCAGCTTGGACCAGCCCAGCTTAGAGACCGGAAGGATAATGTTAATTAAAGTATGTGGCTAGATGCTAAAATAGTTGAAAACAGGTTCAAACATTGCCAGTGAGCAAAGTGGAAAAGAGGTTCCATAAGATGAATTTAATTCTTACAGAATTTCAAAATAGATTACTCATTGAAAATATTGATGCATGCATGTTTAAATCATTAAATAAGCCACTTAAAAATGAAATGCAATACCATATGTAAAAGCATAGCCAAAATCTGGAAATCGTTTGGCGATTGACTGGTAGTCTGGCCCATTTTTTTTTTTAACTCTTTCTGCCCTGTGGGCACTAAGAGGGCCTCTTTTGCAAGCCCATTATGGGTTCGGCCAGGCCCATAATGGGGCTGCCGGATGGTGAGGGACGGGGCCCGACATATCCGAACGGACCACCCCCGAAAAATTTCTGGGGATTTTTTTCGACCCGTTCGGATTCGAACCCAGGTCCCCCAGAGCGGTAGGCTGCCACCTTGACCGCTCGGCCATCCGGCCACAGTCTGGCCCGTTAAGAAAACTATCACTACATGCACAAGAAAATAATCTTTAAAATAAAACGTTTCCGTTTTATTTTCTGCTTTTGTAAACTTGTTTTTATCAAAGTGACAACCTACTCCTCTGGGGGACCCGGAATCGAATCCGGACGGGTCGAAAAATTTCCAGAATTTTTCGGGGGTAGTCCGTCCGGATATGCCGGACCCCGTCCCTCACCACCCAGCCGTCTCATTGTGGGTCTGGCCGAACTCATAATGGGTTTGCTAAAAGGGCCCTCTTAGTGCCCAAAGGGCGGAAAGAGTTAATAATAAAAAAAGCTATTAAAATAAAAAAAATTACATAAGTTTCAACCATTATTAAATTTGAAACTGATTTCATTACAAGTGCTTAAAAGAAGTTGGAATTTTTTTTGCCTTAATAATCTAATTCCAACCCTGAATTTCTACTCTTGCATTTATGACGTGTTTTCATTGCCTTGATTACTGTTTGCTTGCCAAAACACTTTGTGCACATCAATGGTACTTTCGCATTTGAAATTTTTGTATTACATTACATTTACACTTCAATAACTTTTTCAGAGATGCATCTGATTTCAGCAACAGATTAATTTTACAGTCTTTCGGAAAGACCAAGTTTGGTTTGGCCGCCTTTGTCCCCGTGACAATATTCTTCCCTTGAAACACACATTTATGTGAAACGCATATTTACGAAATATTTAAAATTATACATTTAATTATAATTATATATCGTTGTTTATGTTTATATTTATTTTTTTATTTAAAATATTAATACAATTTATCTTCATAAAGTTATGACGTAATTCCGTTAGTCATATTTCAAAAACATCATTTCCGTTGAGTCACTTTTACTCACCAGAGTTCGTAAAATCATGCACAGGGATTTGGAGTTGAGTTTGAGTCGCCATGTTGTTTTGTTGTTGCTAGCGGTTATATTAAGAAAACGGAGGAAATTGGACAGAGACCGGTCGAGGAAGTGCGGATATCCTTGCCGTAATCATGTATCCTGTAGGACAACGTATGTATTAATTTATAACTATCAGCTCCTTAAGGAAATGCATATCATATATACATATGACGGTTAGGCCTAACTTAATTTTTGTGATAATATATCAAGACTAAATTTGTTTTTAACTTTGTTTTTCTAACAGAACGATTTCTGTTTCTCTCGCTTCGATCAAATAGGATGTTGCTTTAAATAGAATAAAGCAATTATAGTTCAATTAGATGTTTATCCTATGTGCGTACTTTCAACCATTCATTCATTTGATGGAGCATTTTTCTAGTAATTAAATCGATCAATTATTAAATTTTACATTTTAAATCCTGATAAGTAAATTCGTGTAAGTGATGAATTTAATGTTAAAATTATATGATTCAAGAATAAAATTTTTTGCAGTTTTCATTAATAATAATAAAATAATTTCAATTTATTCAGTTTTTTGAAAGAAATAATGCATTTAATTCTGATTTTAATTTGTTAGAAAGAAAGCGTGTATTTGACTCTTAAGATAATTTATTTAATTTTTTTTCTAATGAAAAATATTTGTAATTTACTTTATAATTTTTTTAACTTTTTAACACTGAAAACAATTTACAAATCATAGGCTATTTGTAAAATAATCCATAAAATTGCTATTTGGTACTTAATTGAATAAAATATTTGGTAACAGAAACTTTTAGTAAGTCAATAGGCTAAATTTTTACATTGTGTATCTATTATTAAAGTTCTATATAAAAGTTAAAGTTATGAATAATATAATAAGTTATATAAAATAACCTGCTGTTTCTCAACCTAAATGCATTAATAGCGATTTGTGTGAGCAGTAGGTGTTCTTGGAAATAATTGTATTTTTCAATATTATTTTTAATATTAGAATGTTATGAATATATTTATAAAATCATATAAAAAACACTTTGATTTAATTAATAAAAATTTAGAACTAAACCATAATCTTTTATGTAAACAAATGGTCAATATTTTCTTAATGAGTGGGAGTTAAAGAAGGTGTCTAGAATATTAAGTAATTCTTAGGTTTTTCACTTCCAAATAAAATAATGATTTGAAGATCAAGTTTTTTTTTACTTAAATAAGTTTAACAAACAGATTTTGATATTTTAAAATAAATCATTCAATTTTAATATCAAAACATTATTTTTCAGCTTAAAAAATTTTCTCTGGCAGAATAAGCCCATTTGAAATCTTTTGTATTACATTAATAAAATAGGAGATTTTATGACTGTTCATATCCTAAATATTTTTTGATTCCTTTGATGACCTGTGTTAGATGTCTAAGACCCACAATTTATTGAATATATAACAAAATATTGATTCAGAATACAAAATTTTGTTTAAAATGGAAGGTAAGTTGTTTATATTGTTTATAAACAGTAATAAATTTGTTAATATCTTACTAACTTACCACCAAATAAAACCAAACCAAATTTTTTATTTTAATAATATAATCTATTTTGATTTATTTTTATTCTTAACATTTCTTTACTTTTCTATTCCATTTTATTTTTATCAGTTTATTCTATAAAATTATATAAGAATCCCAAACAATCTGCCATATTATATTGGGCTATATTATGGTTACATTTAGTAATTACAAAATTTTGTAATGTAGGTGATTAAATCATTAACTATTAAATATTAATTTATTTATAAATATTAAATTTATTAAAGCCAAACAATTGCCAGATTATATTAGGCTATAATCCAGCAATCATTTAGCTTTAATATATAACTGTTGGGTTTAAGTTGTTGATATTTGTATTAAGTTTACAGTAGACCCCTATAACACGGTAGATATGTTCTGTGTTATATGAATTCCGTGTTGTATGAGTCACTTAAATACATGAGCCAATCATAGCCCGGCACGTGTGCAGTTTAGGGACTACGGCTGTTTGAAAGGTTTTCTTCCATAAAATTAACCAATTGTAGACTAATTTGACTCAACATTTCCAAAACACATATAATTTCTCAGGAATAATCCATATAAACTATGCTATAAACAAAAAATTGTAGGATTATTTACTGAGTATGCATCGTTCGACAACGCCATTGCTTAAGCTTGTTTTCATTGCAGAACGGCTCATTGAATGGTGGGTGCGTGTTTTCTGATAAGTTATTTTTCTGCGAAAAATTCGCTGAACTTTAGAGCCATCATTAATAAAAATATTTTTCTGGCTGTTGAATAATAATTGTTTTTTAGTAGGTCCAGTGCTCGTTTAAACTCAACAGTTTGTGCAATATCTGCTATTGGTCCAGTTCAACCAATCCTGTCACGACACGAGTCGGTAATGACGTTTTATCATGTTATACGAGTCTCTTTTAGTGTGATATACGAACACGATCACAATTTTTTCGTCGTGTTATACAAATCTATGTTATATGAACTCATGTTATAGGGGGTCTACTGTATTACACAGTGGCAACTTAATTGTCTACCTCTAGGCAAAACTATATCTAATTATTAAATGTATCCATAATATAGCCTGATATAATCTGACAGATCATTTGGCACTAATCAAGAATCAGGTTATTCAATGTTTATATTTGTTTTTATAAGAATCATCACCAAACCAAATCAAAACAATAAAAATGTTGTAACAAATTATCTTACAATATTATAATGTTCACTATGTAAATATTCATTTGCATTAAGCAATATAGCATAGACAAATAAATACACAAATAAAGAAACTAGAGATTCAAAAATCACTGAAATGTATTTTTGAATCTTTAATCTTAGGTTTTGCAATTACAATAAATAAGATATAGGGTAAACAGTAGTTATTGGCCACTTAAGGAAATTTTTATTTAAAAATTCAATTTATTTAATGTGTTATTAAACATTTTATGTCATAACAGAAAGATTAAATCAGGAAATATTATATACTTACTGATGCATTTAATTTTTATATCGTTTTTGCTATAATCATCTAGAAATTACAAACTATAACTGTTTAATCCAAAATGTACCTTGTTTTATGAAAATGCAAAATTGTGTCGTTATTGGCCACATGTAACAACAGAAAAACCTCAGATATTTTTGCTATCTACTGACAGCAGAAACTTGTATCAATACTGCTATGCAATATTATCAGAATAGCTTTTATAGCATTTTTCTTAAAAAGTTTTATATTTGAAATGGGCAAATAACCGTACTATTTACTCTAAAACAGCAAATAATCACATTAAATATCATTAAAAAGTATTTTAAACTATAATTTATAGTAATTAACAGTAACAATTTACTAAAAAGAATGTAAAATTATTTTTTTATAGAAAAATAAACAAAATTCAGTTTAAAATTTTATCCTTAGTTTTAGTTAGAAATAGCATTTAAAGATATGTCTTCGTAAGACTAATAATTGAATTTTTTTTAATATAAAAAGAGGAATATTGTCATATTTGGATTAAGAAAAAATTTTATTAATTAATTAATATAGGCCTAGATTATCCATCTGTCATAACTAAAAAATCCTTTTTTTTAATATTTATGTTCAGTTTATTGTAATATTAAAATGTTTTATCATTTCATATAAATTATCATTAAATCCTTTGAGAGAATAATAATCACTTGAAAATTGCATAAGGAGAAAGTGCATTCTACAAAATATTACATAAACAAAATAATGTTTTCACTTTCTTCACTGCTTTTGATATGAAAGTCTTATTTACTTCTTCTGCAGATATAATTTCTAGTAATTTAAGTATAATTTACTTTGGGTTGAATATATTTTCCATAAAGAAAAATATATTCAACCCCAAGTAAATTATACTTATCTATAAAAATCAAACATTACTGAAAATATTGATTATTGTTTTAAGTCTTGTTGAAAACCCATGCTTAAATTTAAAACAATTGTAATACCTTAATTTCTGTTAAGCATTTAGTCAATCAGTATTTGAGATACAAAGTATATTTTAATTAATTAATGTTGACAATTTAGAAAAATTTAAATAAAAACTGAAAATTGCTGATTTTTTTTAATTATTTAATTTTACATCCTATTAATGGTATTGTATTTTGCATATATTTTGGTATTACTGTGGAAAATTTAGATTCACTGTGAAAAAACAAATTTTTGTATCTTAACATGAGATTATGTAGTTTTCAGTTTTCTGGGAAGAAAACCCTCTTTTATAACATGCAGTACTTTTGTATATTTGGTTGTTAGGAATGCAGTGTGTCCAAAAGTTGGGGTCTGTTTGTATATTTTTGCACCTCATAACATGTTGAACTTGCAATCATTAAATTAATACAAAAAATGCTTTTTTTTTTTAACAGTGTTTCTTATCCTTTTTTGAGTTATGACCTCCTATAATAACCAAGAAACTTGCAACTCCATGCCATATTTGTTTAAAAAAAGAATTTTCAGTAGGGTAAAGAAAACATATTTAAAAATAAGTTTTTTAAAATATAAAATTTAATATTTAATGAAATGTTGTACTTTCATATGGGCAACCAGTTTCAAAATTTGCAGCTGAGTATTAAAGTTAATTTCATATTATCTGAGCATTCAGTCTGTTTTTGCCTTGTCTGTTCTGATATGAAAAAGTGTTGAAAACCCATTCTTTCAAAGATATGCAAAGGCAAATGGAAGTAAAACTTGAAAGGCAAGCATGGCAACATTTGGATATGACTACTAGTGATAATCACAAATAGAATATTCCAACATAGTCATATTTAAATAAATAAGTGTGGAATGTTGTAGAATACAGACATCACCAAGAATACTGAAAACGTTCATGGTGATGTGTGTATGACTGAGGCATTTAAGACATTAGCTTATATTTTTTGAGGATACAGGATTGAATCTGGGCAAGCAGATGCTCAAGAAGTTCTTGTTAATGGTCCATTATGAATATATTTGGCTCCATCTTTTACCATCTGGCCATCTGGCTAAACCTAGAGAAAATTAGGCTCTCTTAGTGCCATAAGATGAAGAGTCAAAAAAGAAAAAAAGGTGAAATTTCCTATGAAAATAATTTCAACTAAAGATACCTGCAGCAACACCTCAGAAAATACTTTGGAACTTACAGGTTGGGAATTTGGTTGTAGAATTTGTCTATTGTGAAGTTTATTAACACTAAAACAAGTTTTTAAGAAATCCAACAGATTATTTTTTGGACATAATAAACTGGCACACAAACTGGAAATATATACTAAAACAGTCACTTCATATCTAAGCGATAATTTGTTAAAAAGCGATAAAACTGTTAAAAAGATAGAACTGTTTTTCTATTCTATGCAATTTTTCCTGATGAGGGCCTCTGAAAGACGGCCGAAAATGTTTGAACATTAAAATTTTTTTGTTGTTCATTTGCTGGAATTAATACTTAGGTGTGAAGTGGTTGTTTTAGATCATTTTTTATTTTGGAATTAGATCTTTTTGGGATACTATTATCAGATTCCATTGTTAAATATTGGAACAAGAAATTTTAGAACAGCTATTTTTGAATATTTTAAAACAAAAATGATTCAAAATATATCTCTAAACACTTTTTTGGCTGCTGAAATTGGTTTTATTTGGCAAATGTTTTCAACGTAGTTTAATAGGCCATCCTCAGACTGTATGTTTCAAGAAAATGTAGCCTAAGGATGGCCTATTAAACTAGGTTGAAAACGTTTGCCAAATAAAACCAATTTCAGCAGCCAAAAAGGTGTTTAGATATATATTTTGAATTGTTCTGCTGAGGGTGATTTAGATTATTGATCAAAATTGATTCATAAAATATGTTTGAAAAAGTAATTAAAAGAAATAATGTAGAGACTCTATTTGCTGATGAGAAAATAAACTATTTAAATCACGGGTTCCCAACCTATGGGTCGCAACCCAGAAGGGGGTCGCAACAGGCTTTCTGTGGGATCGCCAACTTATAGAGTAAACTAAAAAAAATTTTCACTATAATACAATTTTTATTTTTAATGATGTCTTGAAGTTTGAATAATTTCATATATTTTTTAAAAATTAAAATAAGTGTAATCTAGGTATGCTATTCTGTCACAGTTGGTTGAAACATGTGTTGAGAGTTTAAGAAGAATAAATTAAATGTTGAGAATGACATGAGGTTGGCGTTAACAAAAACTCACCCATGACTTTTGAGGCTGGTTAATAGCATGCAATTTCAACCATCGCATTAAATTATTAAACATAATTTAAAATAAAATTATACTAAAAAAACTAATTTCGTTGTTTTTTTTAATTACCTTATTAAAAATGCCTTTTTCAATTGTATCGGGGTCGCAGGACACTTGGCTTTTATAAAAAGGGGTCACCACCCGAAAAAGGTTGGGAACCATTGATTTAAATATTTCTATTATGTGTTAATAATTAAATTTTAAGTGAAATATAATGCCTATTGATAGTAAATTTTTTAAATATTTAGTTTATTTAAGATTTTGAAATGTCATTAAGAAACATTATTGCACACGGCAATAATTTGATAATTATAATTAAAGTGGTACTTGCAAAATTTAATATGAATTTAAAATGAATTGTTACATTTGCTAAATGTGTGACATCGTTAGTGTATAGGCTTAAATAAAAAGTAACTAAATTAGATAAGAATATTTCATATGGACTTTGTTAAAAATATACAAATTTTTTATTGTTTGAACTGACTGTGAATACTATAGTTTAATTAATGAAAATCAATATATTTTAACATGGTCTAACTCATCCAAGTCTCAAAATACTAAGTTTTTTCAAACAGTAGACATGTTAGATGGCATCTATAACTCATGTCAACTGCCTATATTTTGTATTACTGCACTGCCAAGGGCAGTTGTTTTGAATATCTACTAGAACAAAATAAAGCTAACTGTTTTTACATTAATTTATGCAATGTTACTTTTTTTATTTACTGTTACAGATTCTTTGTATATTATGCTAAATCTTAAAATCGCCCTTCCATTATCATCATGTTTAGAAGAGAGAGGAAAATTTGCATATTGCTACAGACTACTATATGATTTTTACGTGTCTCTTTTTCGAGTGAATTAATTTATTTTACTGTAAATGTTACAGGTGCTTATATGTGTATTTATGCAATGATAGAAAGGCATATTCTGTGCCTGGATAAATGTTAAAGCAAATACTCTGTATAAGCTTAGAAAAAATAATCACTTTTAATTTCTTAGCTATTCAAAATTTTAATTTTAATATAAGTTAATCTGTTATAGTCTATTATTATAACCTTTCTTATTATAATACAAAAATTAAATTTTTGATAAAATATATAATTTTAAATCATTGCATTAGACAGTAAAAATATTAAGTTATACTGGAACTAGAAAGAATTAAACAAATTACAGTAGAACCTCGATTATCCGCCCTAATTGGGGACTGGGGTTGGTCGGATAATTGAAAAGTCGGATAACCGAAAAGTATGAAAAAATCCATTATTAGTGTAGTATATTATTATATCCCATGTAATTAGTATATTAGTATATCGCTATTAACCTATTTTGCGTTGAATTTTCATCGATGTTAAGCCTAACAAAAATTTTTTAAAATAATAATCGTCGCTATTGTATCGTTAAAAATTAGA
>NW_019384656.1:264233-272925 GCF_000671375.1 Centruroides sculpturatus | reverse complement strand
TTGGTCGGATAATTGAAAAGTCGGATAACCGAAAAGTATGAAAAAATCCATTATTAGTGTAGTATATTATTATATCCCATGTAATTAGTATATTAGTATATCGCTATTAACCTATTTTGCGTTGAATTTTCATCGATGTTAAGCCTAACAAAAATTTTTTAAAATAATAATCGTCGCTATTGTATCGTTAAAAATTAGAAAATTAAGCTTCGTTTAAATACTGGCTCCCTTTCGTGGTCGAATGAGTATTGCCAGCTAAAACACGTAAAAATAATATTAAAGTAGCCAAGACATAGCCAAATATTGTAGCACCACATCACTAGCGGACATTTGAAATTTGCTGACTAGGACGGTCGGTTAACCGAGGGGTCGGTTGATCGGGGGGCGGATAATCGAGGTTCTACTGTATCACCTTTTTAAATATTCCAGCAAATAATTTTATAGCTAGACACCAACCAAATGCCGAAATTCTATTGGGCTAGTTTAAGGCTAAGTACTAAACGAATTACGTAACCAATTATTTAAATTAATTAATTAATTTATAAATATTAATGTTAATATGAGATGGCACCTAATGCTTACCTCTAGTGCCAAATTGGTTACGTAATTCATTTAGTAATTAGCCTTAAACTAGACCGATAGAATTTTGGCATTTGGTTGGTATCTAGATATATTATGTATCAGGTCTAGTGATGATGTTTGTAAATAATTTTAACATCAACACCCTTAGCTCGACTTTTGCACATGCAGAATGTCACAATCTCTGCACCAAAGAATCCCAGAATTTTCAGGTTTGCGAAAACACACAAATCGAGATACAACATATGACCTGTCATAGAGAAATGCAGTTCTCTCACATTTCTTATTGAAAAACAACTAGTTAACTTCATTCGTTCCAAAGAAAACATTTACCCATATACCATCACTAATGCCTTGCAACTAATAGAGAGGCTCAAAGACATTGATCTCAAGGACAATGAATATATGACGGTCATGGATTTTGTTTCATTATATCCATCTATTAAACTACCACCATGTTTCTGTGCCCTAAGGGACTTTATGATTAACAACATAGAGAATTCTGAAAAATGCCATAAGCACATTCTGGAACTCACAGATTTAATCTGTTACACATCCTTCTTCAAATTTAATGGAAATATTTTTCTACAGAACAAGAGAGTTCCTATGGGCAGCCCTATGTTGCCCATACTTTGCAATCTAGTTTTATGTCAGGTAGAAAATTCTTTATTACCGAAATTCAAGAAAGAAGTTATTCTTTACTCTAGATACATTGATGATGTATTTATTCTTTGGAAAAATAATATCAACGTTCTTGCTTTCTTAAATAACATCAATAATAATAATTATGGTTTAAAATTGCAACTGGACTAAGAAAGCTTTACTAATGTCCATTTCTTTGATGTCAACATCATATGCAAAGGAGGTGAAATATGCACTAACATCTACAGGAAACCGGGCCTGAATAACATCATCATACCATATAATTCAATGGATCCTAGACACTTTAAATATTCTGCTTTCCAATCATGGATCAAACGAGCCTTTACTCATTACACAAATATACTTGATACTTACAAGGAATTAGAGTACAGTGGTACCTCAGGATACGAACGCCCCAGCATACGAAATTTTCAGGATACGACATGAAATTCAAACATATTTTTGCTCCACGATACAAACAAAAACTCACCATACGACGTTACATTAGTTCGCAGCGCCATTTTTTATTTAGTTCTGTTCATTGGTCTCAGTCCGCGTGTTTGCTTCGTCGTGGAAGGATCTCGCTCGATAAAGGAAATCTTGAGGTATTATCAGAAAGTGACTGATTTTATTGAAAAGAAACATCCCAAAAAGGTTCACACTGGCCATATTGTTGCTCAGTTTAATGACATTTGCCTAAGTCATTTTAGAAACATTTTAAAAAGTAGGCAAAGCCAAACCTCTTTGGATAGATATTTTACCAAGCGACCTCTATCCAGTGAAAGTGCTGGTGGAAGTGAAGGAAAGAAAGCAAAAAGCAGTGAATAAAAATTTTAAAAAATATATATAAAAGAACACTAATTTTTTTTAATCTTTTCTAAGTTATTTCTAAGTTATTGTTACATTATGTTATAAAAGTTAAGTTTTAGTATCATTTTCCTTCTCCCTCTTTTCCGCCATCAGTTTACACCTCCACCGTCGTCTATCCTCGAAGGTAAAGTGCAAATAAACTACTTTTTTTTTTTATCAATTATTATTCTATTATGGTTATTTGTACATTTACAACTACAAAATGCAATTTTCAGTGTTTTCCTTACTACAGTTATTTTTTTAATGTACAACTTAGCTTTAATTTGAGTGTGTTTTTAGTGTTGGAATGAATTATTTGGTTTTACATGTAATCGTATGGGAAAAAATGATTCACCTTACGACATTTTCATGATACGATCTCAGTTTCGGAACGGATTAATTTCGTATCCTGAGGTACCACTGTACATTATACAAATAGCACAACAGAATGGTTACCAAAAGAATCTTATGAAAAAAAAACTCATTTCAACTTTTCATATTAAAACTAACCAGTCTCCCTTAATTAATAATAAACGCATGACAGTAATCAACTATCATCCCTTCTTAAGAAAAATTATGAAGGATATTGCGAACATCAATAATTTACAGATCATATATTGCTGCAATCCTACAGTATACAAATTACTGAGAACTGATAAAAAGAATGACAACCAGATCGTTACCTCCGGCATTTACTCCATACCAATCAAAGACCGTCATTTTGATTCAGATAGTGTTTATATAGGCGCTACTTTGAGAAGATTGGAACAAAGAATCAAAGAACATAAATACCCTATTAGAAAGAACAACAATAGCACCGTTTTAGCATATGCCAACCAGCAAGGAGTTGAGGTTATATGGGACCAAGCTTCCATCATTAGACCCACGTCTAACAAGCACTCCATCAAACATCTTGAAAAGCTTGAGATTTATAAAGCCCAAGGGAAAACTTCTTGTATCAATCATAGGGATGCCCACTCTCTATCTACGGCATGAAAATCATTTTATGAAGATAAACTACAATTTTTATGAGTTAAAACTCCAAAACCTTTAAATGTCCAGTAGTAATCAATTTAATAATAAACAAACATTTTCGACCGTACTCTCGGTCTTCATCAGGTTTAAAATCAGTTAGATTCGAACCTGTGCAAGCGTAGAACAATGATTATGAAATTAATTTTGAAAAATGGAACAGCACAAACGGATTTTAAAAGAATACAGTTATGCATGTACATTGCCATGGCGACGGAATGGCATATGTAATACATACAATTATATAAATATATATAAATAAATACACCAAATAGGGATGTGGTCTTTAATTGCTGGAGTGGGCGTCGCCCGTTACCTCATAGCAGTATTTCCAAGCGTGGGACACATTGACTGCATCATTAGCGTTAATGCAATTGGTGCATAACCTGGCTTTGTAAATTTCCAGTGCCTCCAGATTTCGTAGGTGTTCCACCCAGTGAGAAAGTTTGATCAGTTTGGCCTCATATAGGTCAGCTCTTATGCCGGGTTCAGTGGCATATGTTGATAGGGCGGTGGTGTGCCTTTATTAACGATGTCGTATTTGTGTTCCTGCAATCTTTTATTCAAAGAGCGTTTTGTGGGCCCAATATAAACTAATTCTCTTTGAAACCTGTTGTCCCATAGAGGGATCATGTAAACACCCAGTGCGAAAAAGTACGGTCGAAAACAATTTTTTAAAATTTTTATTCACTGCTTTTTGCTTTTATTAAATTGATTACTACTGGACGTTTAAAGGTTTTGGAGTTTTAATTTATATGTTTCCATTATTCACGGGAGAAGATTTTAATTTATATGAGGCATTAATTTTTAATGCGATTCTGTTGAGCTTTTTATTTTTTATATTCTTATATTCCTATCTCTTTGTATTCACTCCCTCAAGCGCACATCATTACAAACGCATGCGCAGTTATTATTTTTTCGTAATTTAATTTAAGTTCTATTTCTTTAATGTTCTTTTTACTTTATTATCTAACTGATGAAGATCATTAAAGACGATCGAAAATGTTTTTATGATATTAAATTATTTGCTGGAATTTTTAAAAAGGTGATAATTTGCATTAGACAGTTATATCTTCTATAGTAGAACCCTGTTTATCTGGTTCAAACAAGACTAGATCCAATCCAGATGACCGAAAATCCAGAAAATTCTTTTAATGACATAACACAGTTTGGATATAGTACAATAAATAAAATATAATATACATTATATATACTTTTACAAGAATATTAACAGTATAAAGCAAAAGATATATCTATATAAAGTTTTATATGTACAATGTATGTATGTATGTATGTAACTGTAGATATATATATCAACTTCCTGAAATCTGATATATAGATACTAAGCCAAACAATTGCTGTAATTGATCAGGCTATTAATATGTTATAATTAATAATTAGACACTAAGTAATTTGGTACTAGAGATTGAAGTTAGGTGTCATCTCTTATCTAAATTAATAATTATAACAATTTATTAAATAATTTAGAACATTCTGGAAGAAAAGAACTAGCCCAAAGTGGGACTTGAACCCAAACCTCTGCTTACTGTGCAGTGTGTGGAGGTTGTGGATTCAAGTCCCATTTTGGGCTAGTTCTTTTCTTCCAGAATGTTCTAATTATTTAATAAATTATTACATTGAACAGAAACGTATTCAGCAAAAAAGAACTAATCAAGTAACCAAACACCTTAATCGTTGCCGAGGGGGTTTTATTAGCAGTCTTTCATACCTTAGTTAAAAGGGCTTTTCTATATTGTGACAACATTAGACTGAGTTAAAGAAATCGACAGGATTATGTGGATAGCAGAAGTATTAGGTTACAGGAGAAGCTTAATTACTGGTATTGTTAGAAAATTTGAGACAAGCGATACAAGAGCTAAGCAATGCCCTACTAAATACACAAAGTTTACATTCAACAAAAGTATAGGAGTCATCATGAAGGAGATTGTGGGCATTAAGAATTCAATGTTGATCTTGAAAAGGGCTCAGAGTCTGTACAAAATTCTAAGAAATGATAAAGGGGAGGTTAATAAAGAAGATAAAGCAGGAGTTTATAGGATCCTGTACGAGAACCAGCAATTAGGGTTAAAAAAGGATTACATAAGAGTTACAACGAGAAGCCTCGGGGTAAGGATCAGAGAGCATAAATATGATGTTGGGAAAGGATCTAACACAACGATATTGGCACAGATGGCTCAAGCCCAAGGATCTGTAGTGGGATGGGAGGAAGCGAAAATCGTCAGACAAGTGCACTCTCCAACTTTAGCGAAAACTGCAGAAGAAATGGAAATATACAAGAGCAAACTTGATGAAGGATGTATAAATGCCAAAGATGCAGAGGGTCTACCCTTGGCTTGGAAGTTTGCCATTAAAAAGCTTACAAGTAGCTTATGAACTGTAATATGATCCGTAACTGCATTAATCGATACTTAATAATTTTTATTTGTTTATGTTGTATTATTGTTTAAATATTGTATTATGTTATTTATTTTTACATTTGTATATCATTTACGATTTATTTTTATTCTAAGTAGTTGATCCATTATTGATTTTTTTTTTTTTAATGTGATGTCCCATTTTAAAATGTATTCCATATTCATGTGTTCTAACCTGAAGATGATCCATTGAATAGATTGAAAACGTTCGTTTTTAATAAAACCCCCTCGGCAACAATTAAGGTGTTTGGTTACTTGATTAAATTATTATAATTATTAATTTAGATAAGAGATGGTACCTAACTTCAATCTCTGGTACCAAATTAGTTAGTGTCTAATTATTAATTATAGCATATTAATAGTCTGATCAATTACAGCAATTCTTTGGTTTAGCATCAGTTTGTTGTTCTCTAGAGTACATGTACATAAGTTTCCTGACCATTTGTGAGTAGTAGAACTTCTCTGTGACCTTTTTCAAGGTTAACTGGTAGGCTTATCACTCCATAAGGGAACCAAAGTAATTGTGATATACTGTGTTGTATTTACCCGCATATAAGACAAGGTTTTTATCCATTTTTCACTGCTTCAAAACCTATGTCGTCCTATACACGAGAATGAAGGATTATTTGCGTTTTTGCAATAATTTCTGTGAACCATGTATACTTCATGCTGTCATTATAGGTCTACGACGGTGAACCATGTATACTTCATGCTGTCATTATAGGTCTACGACGGTGGAGGTGTTCTGTGAACCATGTATACTTCATGCTGTTCTGTGAACCATGTATACTTCATGACGGTGGAGGTATTCTGTGAACCATGTATACTTCATGCTGTCATTATAGGTCTACGACGGTGGAGGTGTAGTCTATCTATCGTAAGTTGGCGCCTACTGTAAACAAATTAAGGCACACACCCCTTTGTTTATTGGTGTAATCCTACATCCATCAATTAAAAACTGTGTTGCATCTCATTCATTCTCAGAAAATAGTTTCTCGTTATTTATAAAAACATTAATGAAATACAGGTCATTTAGCAATGACTATAAATGTAGTTATTTTATATTAGTTAAATTGTTATTTTTAATGAATATTAGCACATTCTGAATAATTAAAAATAAACTTTTTCCGACACTTGCACTATAATGTTTTGGTTTTGATTTCGGTTCATTAGGTATTAAAGCAAACATGGTTGTTTGCCTTAATACATGCATTTGATAATATTTTGTGATTAAACAAAATAAAATTAGAATTGTATTAATAAATTTAATTTTCTTTATTTTGATCTCTAAAGTCACACCTCGTCCTTTATGCGAGATTGTTTTATACCCAAGTAAATACGGTATTTTTGTTGCCAGATCCTCCATTATAATGTCACAGGTGTTCAAAATTAGCATTGAGCCTATGGAAAACAGTATTCTTACAGTTGTAAAATTATACTCAGGCAAGAATGTACTACTTAGAAGTTAGTTCTTTGATTTTTTTGCATATATAGGTTTTCTGTATATCTGTCTTTCTTATTTTGGATAAACTGGAGATCTGGATTAATAGGATACAAATAAACATGGTTTCACTGTACATATTAATTGAAAGAGGATTTCAGTTTTCCAACTTAGTTTGAATAAACAGCTGGGGCTAAAAATACAATTCAGGTATCAAATTGAAGCTCCTACCCTTGTAGATGATGCCACTGAAGAGAGATTAGGGAAAGGTGTAATAGAGTGATAAAGATACAATGTTAAGTCTATGGGAAGGCATATACGATTACATGTGAAACCAAATAATTCGTTCCAACATGAAAAACACACTCAAATTAAAGCTAAATAGTACATTGAAAAAAAAAACTATAGTAAGGAAAACACTGAAAATGCGTTTTGTAGTTGTAAATGTATAAATAACCATAATAGAATAATAATTGATAAAAAAAAATGTAGTTTATTTGCACTTTACCTTTGAGGATAGACGACGGTGGAGGTGTAAACTGATGGCGGAAGAGAGGGAGAAGGAAAATGATACTAAAACTTAACTTACATAACATAATGTAACAATAACTTAGAAATAACTTAGAAAAGAAACATTCAAAGAGGTTTGGCTTTGCCTACTTTTTAAAATGTTTCTAAAATGACTTAGGCAAATGTCATTACTCCGAGCAGCAATACGGCCAGTGTGAACCTTTTTGGATGTTTCTTTTCAATAAAATCAGTCACTTTCTAATAATACCTCAAGATTTCCTTTATCAAGTGAGATCCTTCCACGACAAAGCAAACACGCTAACTGAGACTGATGAACAGAAGTGAATAAAAAATGGTAATGTTGTATGGTGAATTTTTGTTCGTATCGTGGAGCAAAAATATGTTCGAATTTCATGTCGTATCCTGAAAATTTCGTATGCTGGGGCGTTCGTATCCTGAGGTACTGTACTACTGTATAGAAATTTGAGAACTATAAGAACTGAACAATGTGCATGCCAGTTTTAAACCAGTTAAGGACTTGTGTTGGAACAAACCTAATATTTGCAAGTTAGAATTTTAAAAGTACATTTTCTGTCACTCCTGACTAGTGGCCAAGTGGTTCCATTCCCCAAACACTGGGAGTTTGGTCGTCAGTTTGTGCCTGGCCAGGATGGGCTGACCACGTGGAGTTTTCCGGATTTTCTCCACATCTGTAATGCCTGAATAGGGGCTAGTTATCCTTAAAAGACCTCCTAGAAGGCATTTCCCTAGGCCAGTGGTTCCCAATTAGTTTTTCCTACGTACCACTTCAATAAAGAGCTAAAACTCGCGTACCCCTTATAGCAGAAATCCATATTAATCCATACTAATATTATAAATTCGAAGGCAATTCTGTCTGTCTGTTACCTTTTCACGTCTAAACTGCTAAACAGGTTTTAATAAAATTTGGCACAGATAGCTTACATATTGGAGATGGACATAGGCTACATTTTACTGCGAGAAAATATCTTACTCCCACGAGAAAATTCGATATAATGCGGCCGAAGCTGTGGATAGACAGATAGTAATAAATAGAATAAGTTTTTTTTTTACATTTATTACCTTTAAAATACAATTCTAATAATAATGAAAATAACATAAGGTTATTTAATTTTAATGTGACAAATGTGCACGATTTTCTTTGCACAACTTTGTAAAATCTGGT
>NW_019384656.1:244521-261764 GCF_000671375.1 Centruroides sculpturatus | reverse complement strand
CAAGTGATGCACTTGCATGCAAAAAATGTCGTCAAAAAATTCATACCTTCTGTGGCCATGCTAGTAAAGATGATGAAATGGATATTTTGTGCACCCTTTGTTTCAAAACTGAAAATGCTATTGAAGGTAAAATAAATTCTAAAATCAATCTGGAAATACAAGCCAAAAAATGAAAATAAATTCGGAAAAAAAATTTCCCACTGCTTCTTTGGGAACTACTGTGCGAGTTCCTATTCCTGACGTCGACAAGGGGCGAGGTGATTCGCGCAATATATTGGCAATTGTAATGAGTGTGACAGAGGATGGTTTCTACCGACTTGGAACTTCTGAAGGAATTTTAAAACAAGTATATGCGAGATCACAATTCACTCCATGCCCCAAGAACTTGCTTAGAATTGAAGATATTCCTGACCATGAAATTCCTCTCCGGTCAGTTGCAATTGCTCAGTCCAGTGGAAGCGGCCAAGGATTCGTCAAATGTATGTGTAAAACAAAGTGCCAAAATATGAAATGTCTTTGCGTGAAAAATGTAATGAAATGTAATTCAAAATGTCATTCAAGCCTACCATGTTGCAACAAGTAGGTTAATTGTAATTTTTTATATGAAAATTTTGTTTCCCTTAATAAGAAAGGCATAAATTTTGTTTTGTACAACTTTCATTTTTCTTTACGTATTTTGAATAAATTTTTTTAATGGCACTCTCATTATTTTTTCAGAATAACATTTGTATTTTTGAGGAATGCACGTCATTTATATAATAGCCTTATCAGAACCTTTTTTCATACTTTGCCTAAATAGCATTTGTCATTCTATAGAATGCCTAGGTATTATATACAATGCCTAGGGAAAGTATGTAATAATTCTCATATTTCATAGATTGCCTAAAAACGCCAGGCATTATATACAATGCCTAGGTATTCTATAGAATGCCGGCTTTTCATACTTTGCCGGTAACACATATATATATATATAAGTAAAAATAATGCGTAAAATTTTTTTTTACTTACGTTCGCGTGCTTCTCTCTCTCGTGTTTTTTTCCTACTTTTTGCGTGATTTCTCGTTTTTCCTTTTTTTCCCTTTTTGTTTTGCCGCATTTTCTCTTTCTTCTTACTTTTATTAATTTAAATTAATTAATTAAATTAATAAACGGGAGCGGCGGCCACGGTCTCGGGCTCTTCTTGTAATGGTAATCTTCCGGATCCGGAATATATGTTATTCTTAAATGTTGCGCAAAAATGTAGAAACGTTCGCCTGGTTTTTTCGAGGGCTGATTGTGGTATTTTTTACATGTACGAATCCGATAGGTCTTTCGTGTAATGTTTCGGTAGGTTTTTCCAGTTTTTCGAGCATCCCCGCAATCTCCCTATGTTTTGGGTGTGAACCCCCGTTTTCGGGTTCGCAAAAAACTCTCCGAATGATTAACCGTCTTGCGGGCGATTTCTATGCCTTCCGGGTCGTCTATGTCAGTGTTCCGCAACCGGTGTGCCGCGGTATACTGATGTGCCGTCACATGGTGAAAGGTGTGACGTGAACTTTTACATATTTTGTTAATTTCAAATTTTATTTATATATTTTTATCACAGTTGTTGTGTTTCTTATGCTTGTATTTCATTCTCTGCCACAGTACTCATGAAATAAGATGATGTTTGTTTATTCTTTATTACAATCCACGCATTTTTGTGTATTCTAAGAAATTATACGTAAAAAAAATTTGCTCACAGGTGTTGGTGTTTGTTTAATAACAATAATAATAGGTTAGTGGCATTACGTAATGCTATTAATAGTATCATATCATACGTTTTTGAGGGTAATAATATTTTGGTGTGCCGTATTGAAGTCATGGGTGTGCCGCAAGTAGAAAAAGGTTGCGGAACACTGGTCTATGTGGTCATACCCCTTCCATTCGTCTGTCAAAACGGCATTTTTTTGACATCTCGTTGCACAGGATTTCCTATCGTCGCAATAAATGACTTCGTGCAAGGTTTCAAACATTTCGAGTACACTCGTCGGCAATGTGCCGTAATCTTAGTTTCACCGCAAATTTTCGGACCCTTCGTCGATTTCGGGATCCAGACACAATTCGGAATAGTCACTTTCGAGAAGACGGAAAAAGTGCCGGGAGGTAGTACGTCCCTGCAAAAACTCTCTCCGGAGGTAACGTCCAAATCACTCATTCGGAAGAAAAGTAACAAGGGGAGAAAAACGCCTTCGATTTAAACGAAATAAAAACAAATTTTCGTAACAAACCTACCAACTTCTTATTCTTCTTCTTCGTCATCACGCAAATCAAACTTTCGCATGCGCACACGCCCCTCGTCCGTTTAGCGGAATTAATTTGCATAACCCGCCGCGTTAAAATTCAGCGCCCTCTATCGCAAGCGTCACTCGGTACCCGGATACGAGATTACCGGAAACGCTGCCATGTTCGATACCTATAGTAACATTAACCCATGTTTTTAATAGTTTGAAATGAAAATGGTCCCTATCTGGACCATAATAATGGCAATGCATCAGGTTTCATTACAGGGCAATTCTATTATAGCTTTTAAAATTTACTTTCTTAATTTGTCAAAGTAATTTTATTTTAATTAAAAAAATTTTAATTTTACAAATTTTCAGGACTTAATATTTCCCTAGAACATACCCAAAATTTTTTGAAAATTATTGCATATTAACACACAAAATTTAACATTTTTTTTACAAATGAATAATTATTATTATGCAATTTAGAGAAATCAAATTAAATCATACAAATAATTAAATAGGTCTGCCATACAATTTGCTGTGCAACACTAAACTAAACTGATAAATTAACAAAAAAATTTTTAAAGTAGAGAACTTGTCATAATCATAGGACAGCATACACAATTATGAACATGATGTAATATGTAGATTAATGGAAATAAAAATGAAATCATCATCGATGCCATGAATAATGTATTTCTAATATGGGTGCACCAATTAGCACATGTTTTAACATATAAGAATGCAAAATTCTTGATGATGACAGTGGTTATGTAATTGTTTTCTGAAAATTTATTTAAGAAATACACCGATTTTTTTTTCAAAAAGTTAGACTTTTTTTAGAATTTTTTTACTGATATTTTCATTATTAATTTTTTTAATTTTTTGAAAATATGACTATATTTTTATTTTTTAAAATATATCATAAAATAAAAAATACTAACTTCAAAATATATCTACAAAAACTATAAAAAATAATAAAAATAATGCTTACAAAATGATGATAAAAATGTAGCTTATATAGTAGCTAATTAGCTTCTATGCAGCTAATATATGCTAATGTAATGTAGATAAAAGCTATGTAGCTAAAAACTTTTTCTGAATTGCCTTGATTAACAAGACAATTCAGAAAAAGTTTTTAATTGCAATTTATTCATTTTCAAATTATCTGTGTGAGAACAAGATAATATTTTGTTTTAATTTGAGCTGATACAAAATTTCACTTATTAAACAATGTCAAAAAGAGTTTTGAAATTAAAATGAATTTTTGTTCTTGTTTATTTTTAAAGCTTTGATTTGCTGGGGTTTTTTTTTTCCTTGTAAAAATAGAAACATGATTTGGTAAGCAAGACTGACTCGTCTTTATGAAAGTAAATAACCATGTAAGTAGGCAGTGATGTATAACAATTGATCAAACTGATAGGAAGTAATTAACATTCCAATTTTACTTTTAAAATACAGGATTTCCACATTTTGGCAAATTTCCCAATTAATGTATGTCTATGGACTTAGCTGACATATTACTCCATTTTATAATGTTTTTACATTTATTGTTGGAATACTATTTTTTTTCTATCACAAATTTCATCTGAACTCACTTGCATGATTGGACATATTCTACACCCCTGTAAATTTTTTGTCATAAATATTTATTTCACATGTAGCCAATGAACATGATTAATTTAAAATAATTCTTTGTTTTATTAATATATTGATCCTTAAATATACTTAAAAATATTTGTGATGAAAACAAATTCACTCTACACAAACACATTTAATTCAGCAAATGAATAAATATAATGCCGAAAAACAGTACACTTTTTTCCCTTGTAATATATTTGGTGTTGTAATTGAACTTATTAAGTTTTAAAACTCAATCCACATTGCATCATAAAAAAGAATTTAATACAACTATATCATGCAGGTATTGCTAGTAGCATGATTGCAGCATGTACCTGCAATTATTATAATAAAGTTCAGAATTTGACATTTTGGAGGAAAGACAAAATGATCATGTGTGCAACATGCCCCCACCAAAAAAATGTGCGAGATTCTGAATTGTTAGTAACAATATTCATGCAAACTATTGGAAACCCTGCTATATATTTATTTATTTTGACGCATCATTTTAGTATAGGTTCTCTTTGAATATTGTTCTTGGGTTACAAATGAGAATTATTGTAACAAATTACAGACTTTGAGGAACTTAATAACATCAAATAATTACAGCAGAATATTTAATAGAAGTGCAGTCATTTACATAAAACAATATAATATTTTAGTGAATTTAAAATTTTGAATGCCAACATTTTGAAAATTTACATTTACTAAAACAGTTTTAATTTAATAGTAATATTTAAATAGCCTAAACTAAAATAGATGAACAAAGCTGAAACTATGATTAACATGAAAATCTTAACACCATCCTTGTATTTTCAATAACCAAATTTATTTATTTGTGTTTAAATAAATAAATTTTGTTACTGGAAACACATGGATGATGATGAGATTTTTATGTTAATCTAACCAATACACCTTGTAAATAACTATTTTTTAAGTTAAAAGTAGAATTTTGCTTTCTTTATAAAATATTTTGATTGAAGATTGGACTTCATGGTTAACCTGGGGTTTATAGATATTCTAAGTAGATAAAACTGCATAAATGCTATAAACAGAATATTTTCCATATGAATTAAGGTTTTTAAAAAAGATGATAAAAAGAGAAAAGAAACAACAAATGGTCATTGTTCTCTTATACTATTTCAAGACAGTACCAAAATTTTAATATAGGATTATGTTTTTCAAAGTATGATTATAAAAAATTTTGTGTTTAAATATTATTATTTATATGAAATAAATCTTATTACAAAATACTGAGCATCAGTTATGAACATAAGATACTACTAGTAGTGATGGAAATTGTTGTGCATAGCATCTATGATGTATTTATATATTAGAGATTAATCTTCAAAGAAGAATTATTAAAACTCCTAGTCTGTTTCTGCAAAAGTTTAAGAAACATTTGCGTTCTAAACAAAATGATGAAAGTCTTATTAGCAAGATCTTGCATTTGGCATTTTAGATTTGCAAGTTTAATTAATGACAAAATAGTCTTCAATGTAATTACAATGTTGAAGAAAAGTATTTAAATAATCTGATTATTTAAATATATTNATGCTGTCATTATAGGTCTACGACGGTGGAGGTGTTCTGTGAACCATGTATACTTCATGCTGTTCTGTGAACCATGTATACTTCATGACGGTGGAGGTATTCTGTGAACCATGTATACTTCATGCTGTCATTATAGGTCTACGACGGTGGAGGTGTAGTCTATCTATCGTAAGTTGGCGCCTACTGTAAACAAATTAAGGCACACACCCCTTTGTTTATTGGTGTAATCCTACATCCATCAATTAAAAACTGTGTTGCATCTCATTCATTCTCAGAAAATAGTTTCTCGTTATTTATAAAAACATTAATGAAATACAGGTCATTTAGCAATGACTATAAATGTAGTTATTTTATATTAGTTAAATTGTTATTTTTAATGAATATTAGCACATTCTGAATAATTAAAAATAAACTTTTTCCGACACTTGCACTATAATGTTTTGGTTTTGATTTCGGTTCATTAGGTATTAAAGCAAACATGGTTGTTTGCCTTAATACATGCATTTGATAATATTTTGTGATTAAACAAAATAAAATTAGAATTGTATTAATAAATTTAATTTTCTTTATTTTGATCTCTAAAGTCACACCTCGTCCTTTATGCGAGATTGTTTTATACCCAAGTAAATACGGTATTTTTGTTGCCAGATCCTCCATTATAATGTCACAGGTGTTCAAAATTAGCATTGAGCCTATGGAAAACAGTATTCTTACAGTTGTAAAATTATACTCAGGCAAGAATGTACTACTTAGAAGTTAGTTCTTTGATTTTTTTGCATATATAGGTTTTCTGTATATCTGTCTTTCTTATTTTGGATAAACTGGAGATCTGGATTAATAGGATACAAATAAACATGGTTTCACTGTACATATTAATTGAAAGAGGATTTCAGTTTTCCAACTTAGTTTGAATAAACAGCTGGGGCTAAAAATACAATTCAGGTATCAAATTGAAGCTCCTACCCTTGTAGATGATGCCACTGAAGAGAGATTAGGGAAAGGTGTAATAGAGTGATAAAGATACAATGTTAAGTCTATGGGAAGGCATATACGATTACATGTGAAACCAAATAATTCGTTCCAACATGAAAAACACACTCAAATTAAAGCTAAATAGTACATTGAAAAAAAAAACTATAGTAAGGAAAACACTGAAAATGCGTTTTGTAGTTGTAAATGTATAAATAACCATAATAGAATAATAATTGATAAAAAAAAATGTAGTTTATTTGCACTTTACCTTTGAGGATAGACGACGGTGGAGGTGTAAACTGATGGCAGAAGAGAGGGAGAAGGAAAATGATACTAAAACTTAACTTACATAACATAATGTAACAATAACTTAGAAATAACTTAGAAAAGAAACATCCAAAGAGGTTTGGCTTTGCCTACTTTTTAAAATGTTTCTAAAATGACTTAGGCAAATGTCATTACTCCGAGCAGCAATACGGCCAGTGTGAACCTTTTTGGATGTTTCTTTTCAATAAAATCAGTCACTTTCTAATAATACCTCAAGATTTCCTTTATCAAGTGAGATCCTTCCACGACAAAGCAAACACGCTAACTGAGACTGATGAACAGAAGTGAATAAAAAATGGTAATGTTGTATGGTGAATTTTTGTTCGTATCGTGGAGCAAAAATATGTTCGAATTTCATGTCGTATCCTGAAAATTTCGTATGCTGGGGCGTTCGTATCCTGAGGTACTGTACTACTGTATAGAAATTTGAGAACTATAAGAACTGAACAATGTGCATGCCAGTTTTAAACCAGTTAAGGACTTGTGTTGGAACAAACCTAATATTTGCAAGTTAGAATTTTAAAAGTACATTTTCTGTCACTCCTGACTAGTGGCCAAGTGGTTCCATTCCCCAAACACTGGGAGTTTGGTCGTCAGTTTGTGCCTGGCCAGGATGGGCTGACCACGTGGAGTTTTCCGGATTTTCTCCACATCTGTAATGCCTGAATAGGGGCTAGTTATCCTTAAAAGACCTCCTAGAAGGCATTTCCCTAGGCCAGTGGTTCCCAATTAGTTTTTCCTACGTACCACTTCAATAAAGAGCTAAAACTCGCGTACCCCTTATAGCAGAAATCCATATTAATCCATACTAATATTATAAATTCGAAGGCAATTCTGTCTGTCTGTTACCTTTTCACGTCTAAACTGCTAAACAGGTTTTAATAAAATTTGGCACAGATAGCTTACATATTGGAGATGGACATAGGCTACATTTTACTGCGAGAAAATATCTTACTCCCACGAGAAAATTTGATATAATGCGGCCGAAGCTGTGGATAGACAGATAGTAATAAATAGAATAAGTTTTTTTTTTACATTTATTACCTTTAAAATACAATTCTAATAATAATGAAAATAACATAAGGTTATTTAATTTTAATGTGACAAATGTGCACGATTTTCTTTGTCCGACTTTGTAAAGTATGGTTGCTTTTTGGTCAGCTTCAGTCTCGAGTCGAAGTCGATGACGATGTTTAGTTTTCATGTTTGTCTCGGCCAAAAATCCGCTCTCGCAGAGGTATGTTGTGCAAAATGGTAGTAAATATTTTATTGCCACTTCACTGACAAGATAATAATGATAATTGTACAATTAACACAAATTGTGTTGATTGTACAATTTTTGTTTCTTGCATAAGAATTTTTGTTTCTTGCATTCTTACAAATTTCATTTAGGTATTGTCACAAATGCATTTTTTTGATGAAATTTCAAGAATATTTTTAGTTATAAATAAACGAATTTGTGCGTTCGACATCATGTTGTAAATTGCCGAATTTTTGATGGTCCACCCATTATTCTTTTGGTTGCTTCATCTCATGCATTTAAATTTTAAATCGACCAATTTTAGATTGCCGCGCATACCCCTTCATGCAACTTCACGTACTCCCAGGGGTACGCGTACCACTAATTGGGAACCACTGCCCTAGGCAATCACTCAAGTGTTGCATTGCCATAACTTAAACAAACTGTCACTCAGCCTGGGGATAGGTTTGGGTGGGGGTGTGAAGTTAGTCTTTAACTGTTAAAATAAAATACTCCCAAATATTTTTATAAATTTATTTTGTTTTATTATAATTTCACAATTTCTATGAAAACCAGACAAATTAATAATTAAAATCTGGACCATGAATTTAAAAACCAGCTTGTCTGGGTGAACCAGCCTGGTGACAACACTACTAAATATTAACACCCTATAATAATATATTTCTTGTATTAGCACTCAGTGCTTACTCATTTGCATGGGTCAAAATTCCTTTCTCTTATTCATGGAAATATCATATATATATACTTTTCAAGATTATTTCTTTATATATATATAAAGAAATAAGCATTGAAAAGTCACACACAACCAACTAGAATTTATGATGTGTGATTTATATTTTACAAATCATATAAATCCAACATTGCATTCCAGCAAAAGTGTTACCATCATTATTATTGTTATTTTTTCTTTGAAGATTTAATCAAAAATTTCAAGTACTTACAGCATTATTTTGATTTAAAAGGATGTCTTAATCTTCATGTATTGTAATAGTAGTTATATATTTATTAAATTTTTATAAATTATTTTCATGTTTTGGTTAATGTTACCCTAGGTATCGAACTCGGTCGGCGCTTCCGGTCGCCATCTTATTTGCGAACTCGGCGGTGGCGGCTCCGCCGGCCCTCCCCCAAAAGTGAAACAAATCGAATTACAAAATATTATTATTATTATTATTTCGTAATTCTTTCTTATTACTAATACAAATATATATATATATATATGTTACCGGCAAAGTTTGAAATCAGGCATTCTATAGAATGCCTAGGCATTGTATATAATGCCTAAAACTAGCCGGCAATCTATGAAACGATTTATATTTTACAGATTTCCTAGGCATTCTATAGAATGCCAAATGAAAAACCGGCAAAGTATGAAATACATCTCCATTTCGTTTCAAATATCACGTGGCAAGGCACGTGACTTTTAACGAGCGGCTCAGGCTTAGAATTTGTCAGTTGCACTTTGCGGTTTGTTCGGGAGTGTCAAAATACGCAATTTTACTTAAATTTGTTCAACAAAAAATTAGTTTTTTACTGTGGTCTATGAAAATGGAGGAGCAAGCTGTAGTGTTGGAGAAGGTGTCATGGTCTATAGACATGAAACAACGATTCGACGATGAACTGTGCAAAATTCGAGTTAATGCTGCAAAAAACAGTATTTTCTTAACCGAAACTACTTACCAGAAGTTAATAAATGATGTACAAAAAGCCAAAATGACTACTAAGAAGGAACCCAGGGACTATTGGTTGCTGAATCGCTATGATGTGATGATTGTAGAAAACAAAAGTAAACTCATTTATCCTGTTAAAGAAGGCGTCAGTACTATACAGTATTACGTCACGGACTCAGAGTTATTTCACGTACTTCATGAAGCTCATTTGGCTATTGGACACGGAGGACGTGATAGAATGTTGAAAGAACTTTCAATCAAATACAAAAATGTTACACGTCATGATATTGAACTGTACATCCACCTTTGTGAACCTTGCCAGAAAAAACAGAAAGGTATTAAAAAGGGCATTGTTGTGAAACCTATGATTTTTTCCGAATTTAATTCCCGTTGTCAAGTAGATCTTATTGACTTTCAGTCTCAGCCAGATAGAGAATACAAATTTATTATGGTGTACCAAGATCATCTCACAAAATTTGTGATTCTTAAGTCTCTAACGTCGAAAAGAGCTGAAGAAGTAGCCTACAACCTAGTGGACATATTCTCGTTGCTTGGAGCGCCGTCTATATTACAGTCTGACAATGGTAGGGAATTTGCGAATAATGTGGTGACCAGCTTGAAGGAGTTTTGGCCAGCACTGAAGATCGTCCATGGGAAGCCTCGCCATTCACAAAGCCAGGGTAGTGTCGAAAGAGCTAATCAAGATATCGAAAATATGCTCTGTACTTGGATGCAGGACAACAAATCTGACCGCTGGAGTGAAGGACTACGTTTCGTTCAATTTATGAAAAATAGAGCTTATCATTCTGGGATCAAAAGAACACCATACGAAGCTCTTTTTGGCTGCAAACCTAAAGTAGGGCTTTCTTTTCTACCAGAATTAAAAGACATAAATACAGAGGAGCAGCTAGAAAAAGTAATAGAAAGCGTCAAAACAATGGAAAAAGGTGAAACTAATCAGATTACGCAAGATGAGATTATAGTCGTTAGTGGAGTAAACCAACACGATGAAGACATGCTTACTGAAGAGATTTCCGTTTCTGATACCTGTTGTGTGTGTTTAAAGGAAACAAGTGATGCACTTGCATGCAAAAAATGTCGTCAAAAAATTCATACCTTCTGTGGCCATGCTAGTAAAGATGATGAAATGGATATTTTGTGCACCCTTTGTTTCAAAACTGAAAATGCTATTGAAGGTAAAATAAATTCTAAAATCAATCTGGAAATACAAGCCAAAAAATGAAAATAAATTCGGAAAAAAAATTTCCCACTGCTTCTTTGGGAACTACTGTGCGAGTTCCTATTCCTGACGTCGACAAGGGGCGAGGTGATTCGCGCAATATATTGGCAATTGTAATGAGTGTGACAGAGGATGGTTTCTACCGACTTGGAACTTCTGAAGGAATTTTAAAACAAGTATATGCGAGATCACAATTCACTCCATGCCCCAAGAACTTGCTTAGAATTGAAGATATTCCTGACCATGAAATTCCTCTCCGGTCAGTTGCAATTGCTCAGTCCAGTGGAAGCGGCCAAGGATTCGTCAAATGTATGTGTAAAACAAAGTGCCAAAATATGAAATGTCTTTGCGTGAAAAATGTAATGAAATGTAATTCAAAATGTCATTCAAGCCTACCATGTTGCAACAAGTAGGTTAATTGTAATTTTTTATATGAAAATTTTGTTTCCCTTAATAAGAAAGGCATAAATTTTGTTTTGTACAACTTTCATTTTTCTTTACGTATTTTGAATAAATTTTTTTAATGGCACTCTCATTATTTTTTCAGAATAACATTTGTATTTTTGAGGAATGCACGTCATTTATATAATAGCCTTATCAGAACCTTTTTTCATACTTTGCCTAAATAGCATTTGTCATTCTATAGAATGCCTAGGTATTATATACAATGCCTAGGGAAAGTATGTAATAATTCTCATATTTCATAGATTGCCTAAAAACGCCAGGCATTATATACAATGCCTAGGTATTCTATAGAATGCCGGCTTTTCATACTTTGCCGGTAACACATATATATATATATAAGTAAAAATAATGCGTAAAATTTTTTTTTACTTACGTTCGCGTGCTTCTCTCTCTCGTGTTTTTTTCCTACTTTTTGCGTGATTTCTCGTTTTTCCTTTTTTTCCCTTTTTGTTTTGCCGCATTTTCTCTTTCTTCTTACTTTTATTAATTTAAATTAATTAATTAAATTAATAAACGGGAGCGGCGGCCACGGTCTCGGGCTCTTCTTGTAATGGTAATCTTCCGGATCCGGAATATATGTTATTCTTAAATGTTGCGCAAAAATGTAGAAACGTTCGCCTGGTTTTTTCGAGGGCTGATTGTGGTATTTTTTACATGTACGAATCCGATAGGTCTTTCGTGTAATGTTTCGGTAGGTTTTTCCAGTTTTTCGAGCATCCCCGCAATCTCCCTATGTTTTGGGTGTGAACCCCCGTTTTCGGGTTCGCAAAAAACTCTCCGAATGATTAACCGTCTTGCGGGCGATTTCTATGCCTTCCGGGTCGTCTATGTCAGTGTTCCGCAACCGGTGTGCCGCGGTATACTGATGTGCCGTCACATGGTGAAAGGTGTGACGTGAACTTTTACATATTTTGTTAATTTCAAATTTTATTTATATATTTTTATCACAGTTGTTGTGTTTCTTATGCTTGTATTTCATTCTCTGCCACAGTACTCATGAAATAAGATGATGTTTGTTTATTCTTTATTACAATCCACGCATTTTTGTGTATTCTAAGAAATTATACGTAAAAAAAATTTGCTCACAGGTGTTGGTGTTTGTTTAATAACAATAATAATAGGTTAGTGGCATTACGTAATGCTATTAATAGTATCATATCATACGTTTTTGAGGGTAATAATATTTTGGTGTGCCGTATTGAAGTCATGGGTGTGCCGCAAGTAGAAAAAGGTTGCGGAACACTGGTCTATGTGGTCATACCCCTTCCATTCGTCTGTCAAAACGGCATTTTTTTGACATCTCGTTGCACAGGATTTCCTATCGTCGCAATAAATGACTTCGTGCAAGGTTTCAAACATTTCGAGTACACTCGTCGGCAATGTGCCGTAATCTTAGTTTCACCGCAAATTTTCGGACCCTTCGTCGATTTCGGGATCCAGACACAATTCGGAATAGTCACTTTCGAGAAGACGGAAAAAGTGCCGGGAGGTAGTACGTCCCTGCAAAAACTCTCTCCGGAGGTAACGTCCAAATCACTCATTCGGAAGAAAAGTAACAAGGGGAGAAAAACGCCTTCGATTTAAACGAAATAAAAACAAATTTTCGTAACAAACCTACCAACTTCTTATTCTTCTTCTTCGTCATCACGCAAATCAAACTTTCGCATGCGCACACGCCCCTCGTCCGTTTAGCGGAATTAATTTGCATAACCCGCCGCGTTAAAATTCAGCGCCCTCTATCGCAAGCGTCACTCGGTACCCGGATACGAGATTACCGGAAACGCTGCCATGTTCGATACCTATAGTAACATTAACCCATGTTTTTAATAGTTTGAAATGAAAATGGTCCCTATCTGGACCATAATAATGGCAATGCATCAGGTTTCATTACAGGGCAATTCTATTATAGCTTTTAAAATTTACTTTCTTAATTTGTCAAAGTAATTTTATTTTAATTAAAAAAATTTTAATTTTACAAATTTTCAGGACTTAATATTTCCCTAGAACATACCCAAAATTTTTTGAAAATTATTGCATATTAACACACAAAATTTAACATTTTTTTTACAAATGAATAATTATTATTATGCAATTTAGAGAAATCAAATTAAATCATACAAATAATTAAATAGGTCTGCCATACAATTTGCTGTGCAACACTAAACTAAACTGATAAATTAACAAAAAAATTTTTAAAGTAGAGAACTTGTCATAATCATAGGACAGCATACACAATTATGAACATGATGTAATATGTAGATTAATGGAAATAAAAATGAAATCATCATCGATGCCATGAATAATGTATTTCTAATATGGGTGCACCAATTAGCACATGTTTTAACATATAAGAATGCAAAATTCTTGATGATGACAGTGGTTATGTAATTGTTTTCTGAAAATTTATTTAAGAAATACACCGATTTTTTTTTCAAAAAGTTAGACTTTTTTTAGAATTTTTTTACTGATATTTTCATTATTAATTTTTTTAATTTTTTGAAAATATGACTATATTTTTATTTTTTAAAATATATCATAAAATAAAAAATACTAACTTCAAAATATATCTACAAAAACTATAAAAAATAATAAAAATAATGCTTACAAAATGATGATAAAAATGTAGCTTATATAGTAGCTAATTAGCTTCTATGCAGCTAATATATGCTAATGTAATGTAGATAAAAGCTATGTAGCTAAAAACTTTTTCTGAATTGCCTTGATTAACAAGACAATTCAGAAAAAGTTTTTAATTGCAATTTATTCATTTTCAAATTATCTGTGTGAGAACAAGATAATATTTTGTTTTAATTTGAGCTGATACAAAATTTCACTTATTAAACAATGTCAAAAAGAGTTTTGAAATTAAAATGAATTTTTGTTCTTGTTTATTTTTAAAGCTTTGATTTGCTGGGGTTTTTTTTTTCCTTGTAAAAATAGAAACATGATTTGGTAAGCAAGACTGACTCGTCTTTATGAAAGTAAATAACCATGTAAGTAGGCAGTGATGTATAACAATTGATCAAACTGATAGGAAGTAATTAACATTCCAATTTTACTTTTAAAATACAGGATTTCCACATTTTGGCAAATTTCCCAATTAATGTATGTCTATGGACTTAGCTGACATATTACTCCATTTTATAATGTTTTTACATTTATTGTTGGAATACTATTTTTTTTCTATCACAAATTTCATCTGAACTCACTTGCATGATTGGACATATTCTACACCCCTGTAAATTTTTTGTCATAAATATTTATTTCACATGTAGCCAATGAACATGATTAATTTAAAATAATTCTTTGTTTTATTAATATATTGATCCTTAAATATACTTAAAAATATTTGTGATGAAAACAAATTCACTCTACACAAACACATTTAATTCAGCAAATGAATAAATATAATGCCGAAAAACAGTACACTTTTTTCCCTTGTAATATATTTGGTGTTGTAATTGAACTTATTAAGTTTTAAAACTCAATCCACATTGCATCATAAAAAAGAATTTAATACAACTATATCATGCAGGTATTGCTAGTAGCATGATTGCAGCATGTACCTGCAATTATTATAATAAAGTTCAGAATTTGACATTTTGGAGGAAAGACAAAATGATCATGTGTGCAACATGCCCCCACCAAAAAAATGTGCGAGATTCTGAATTGTTAGTAACAATATTCATGCAAACTATTGGAAACCCTGCTATATATTTATTTATTTTGACGCATCATTTTAGTATAGGTTCTCTTTGAATATTGTTCTTGGGTTACAAATGAGAATTATTGTAACAAATTACAGACTTTGAGGAACTTAATAACATCAAATAATTACAGCAGAATATTTAATAGAAGTGCAGTCATTTACATAAAACAATATAATATTTTAGTGAATTTAAAATTTTGAATGCCAACATTTTGAAAATTTACATTTACTAAAACAGTTTTAATTTAATAGTAATATTTAAATAGCCTAAACTAAAATAGATGAACAAAGCTGAAACTATGATTAACATGAAAATCTTAACACCATCCTTGTATTTTCAATAACCAAATTTATTTATTTGTGTTTAAATAAATAAATTTTGTTACTGGAAACACATGGATGATGATGAGATTTTTATGTTAATCTAACCAATACACCTTGTAAATAACTATTTTTTAAGTTAAAAGTAGAATTTTGCTTTCTTTATAAAATATTTTGATTGAAGATTGGACTTCATGGTTAACCTGGGGTTTATAGATATTCTAAGTAGATAAAATTGCATAAATGCTATAAACAGAATATTTTCCATATGAATTAAGGTTTTTAAAAAAGATGATAAAAAGAGAAAAGAAACAACAAATGGTCATTGTTCTCTTATACTATTTCAAGACAGTACCAAAATTTTAATATAGGATTATGTTTTTCAAAGTATGATTATAAAAAATTTTGTGTTTAAATATTATTATTTATATGAAATAAATCTTATTACAAAATACTGAGCATCAGTTATGAACATAAGATACTACTAGTAGTGATGGAAATTGTTGTGCATAGCATCTATGATGTATTTATATATTAGAGATTAATCTTCAAAGAAGAATTATTAAAACTCCTAGTCTGTTTCTGCAAAAGTTTAAGAAACATTTGCATTCTAAACAAAATGATGAAAGTCTTATTAGCAAGATCTTGCATTTGGCATTTTAGATTTGCAAGTTTAATTAATGACAAAATAGTCTTCAATGTAATTACAATGTTGAAGAAAAGTATTTAAATAATCTGATTATTTAAATATATTTTATGTTAAGTTTTTAGGTCATTTTGGTTATTTGATATTTACTTAAATTGTTGTTTACAACAATTAACTCTACTCAAAGAACTATAATTACAAAAATGTTTTTTCTAAGAAGATTAATGTTGATTTTATAGCCTTCTGCAGAAAGTATACAACATTACAGGTGTGTAGTAATGTTGAAGAAAAATCAAATAAAGTTTATATTTTAATTAAAATGTTGTAGTTTGAGCATTTGAACAAATCAGGATCAATATAATCAGGAAAATAGAAAAATCATTTATTAAACAAAAATTCCAAATATAAACAAATTTGAATTAGTATTATGCAAATGTTTAGAAACTTTACTATAAATTCTTATTTATATTTACATTAGAACATAAAATTTCATCAAATACCATAATTTATTAAGAATTTTCCATTATATTAATAGCAATTCTGTCATTTCTCATTAACATTAAAACATGCTAGATTTTCCAGTAGTGATATTTGGCTATTGTTAAGTGTCATTTATATTGAATCATATTTGAAATTATTGAAAAACCAGTAGCAGTCTTTATTAAATAATATAGCATTTATGTGTGTGATTTATTCATATTTTTACTGTATAACAAGATTATCCCAAATCAAAGATAATTTAACACGAAATTTTTTACCAAATTTATTTTCCATTTCACATTTCAATGATAAAGTTCACTTTTTAAGAAAGCATTTCATATTCCTCCTAAATTTTGTAAAATGTGTAATATGATATACAGTGGTTAACAAACATAATTCGTTCCAAGACTTTGTTCATTAACCGATTATTAATTTACCATAGGTTTTTATGGGAATTTGATTAATTCATTCTGGAGACTCCAAAAAATAAAAAATATATACTTTACTATTACATATAAATAAATGTAGTAAAAAAAAAATACATACAGTAGAATCTCGATTATCCGGACTAATTGGGGATGATGGTAGTCCGGATAAGGAAAAATCCGGATAATCGAAACAAATACTTTAATTTGTCTTTTAATGATAGTACAACACGTTTTCTTTTCGATGACGTATCGGTAATATTAAAAATAAATACTGTATTTAAATCGTGATCAAATTTTCAAGAAA
>NW_019384656.1:191356-243337 GCF_000671375.1 Centruroides sculpturatus | reverse complement strand
CCTTACGCCGCCCTTGGTCATAGAAATGATGTAATTTGAATATAAATTATTTATAAATACGTATGTCAAGTTATATTTTTATTACGACGCAAAATATATTTAAGAGTTTACGACCACTATGCTGGGTGAGACATTGTTGAAACAAAAATTGTTATGCATTCCATCACGTACATAAACAGTGTCATAATTCACCAAGTGCAAATCAGCAAATTCGTAAAATTTTTGTTTATTTTGAACAATCCGGATAATCGAAAATCCGGATAATAGAGGTTCGGATAATCGAGATTCTACTGTATATATGCACTCTTGCATTTTTATTAGTCATGTTTTTTCTGTTTATGGGGGTTAAAGAATCTGTCCAATGTTGATTGCTTTTCTCTTTTCTTCAGGATTTTTCAGAAATAATTAATAGTATTGTAATTGTAGAGATCCCCAACCCCTTTAATCTTATTCTGGTTTGGATTCCACTTGGATGATCGTTGTTCTGACATCCTCCCACTTCTTCAAAAGCTCTTTAGTATCAGATGTTAACATTGGTCCTCTTTCATCTTCCTCTTTTTTTAAAAGAAAACACATATTGCTGAGTTTCTTGGTATTCTTCTGTCATCAAATCAGTTTCAGGTTCTATTATGAGCTCTAAAATGCTCTTTATTTCTCAGATGTGATTTTCATTACTCCNATCTTTAGTAATAGATGTCGACATTGGTCCTCTTTTGTCTTCCTCTTTTTCAAAAGAAAACACATCTTGTTGAGTTTCTTTGTATTCTTCATTGAGAGTTCTTGTTTCAGGTTCCATTATGAGCTCTAAAATGCTCATTATTTCTCGGATGTGATTTTCATTACTCCATTAGTAGCTTGAGACTTCTTGATATATCTTTCATAGCTAAGATTGTGCCTACTGTAGATCTGTTCAAGCCATACTGCCTAGCAACATCAGACATCTTGTGCCCACTTTCTACCTTGGCTATTATCTCTTACTTGGTTTCTATGGTGAGCACAGTTCTTGACACTCCTCTTTTTAGGCTCCATAATATTATCAGTTTCTTTTTTAAATAAAAAGTTCAGAAAAGCACTTACAAAAATTCAGAGAACAGAAATCAACTAGCCCAGAAAAAATTATTTAAATGCAAGGCCCGGATGAAATTCGAAATTTGGTATTAAAACGTTAATGAATATCTGATGGGACAGTTAAACTCTCACCTTTCGTAAATAAAAACCGACGCAAAACTTAACAAGTACCTGCCTGACAGTCTCGCAAAGACTATAAAAAATTATTTGTCAGAAAGGTAAACAAAAAGCTGGAATTACAAGGGAGAGTTTCAAAATTCAGAGGAATATTATACTATCTGATTGGTAGCGGGTTGATCGTCAATGTTGATGTCTCCCGCACTCTAAAAGGTTTCGAATTGTTATCTGAAGACAAGGGAAAATCAATTGGTATTCGTTATTTTCCATTGCTTCTTTTTATGTTTGTTCAGTAAAGTATTTGTTGTCTGATCATAAGAATCTATCACAAAAGTGTTCATTATCCGATTTGTTCGCTATCCGAACTGTTCGTTAACCAATTACCCACTGTATATTACAATATTCATATAGATGTATGAATACATACATACATATATAATCGAATACCTTTTGTCTATATTTTAGATAATCAGTTAAACATTTAGTTCAAAACATAACCAACAACAGACTTATACTAGGATATAGTTTATATTGGGTTGACAACTTATGGTACACATGCCAAATGTGGCATGCAAGCCGATTTTCAGTGGCACTCTGATTGAATAGAAATGTAGTAAAAATTACTTTTTGATTATTAATTACATATTTAAATGGAAGTCATAGTTCAGCAAAGGCCATGGTACATTAAAAAGGAATTTCTTGTTTGTATATTTCTATTACAGCGCATGCATTTACGTTCTGTGTTGCCATCTATGTGTTATGCAAGCACTTCACATATAAGAACATAATTCAATTAACAATTTAACTTCAAAATTATACATTTTTGAAGTCTGTAATAACCAGACTAATTTTGATAACATATATAATAAACTTCTTAGAATCATGTTGGCACTCAGAATAATACCATTTTGCACTGAGCATTTCAATCTAGATTGTGACCAAGGTCAGTGACTATGCCTTGGTGCGACCTCTCTTGACCGTTTCAATCATGATCGACTCTAGAGTTCTTGAAACTAGATCCAGTCATAAGAGAGATCCCACAATCCCACGCGCGTGAGAAAATACAAGATGGCTGTGGAATACATGTTGGGCTATTGACAGAGAAATAAAAAAGATACTGTATTTGGAGGGATGATGACATCTGTCTATTATTAGATATATGGCAAGAAAAAGTACTGTATTTATTTCTAACCAAAACTTCCATTTTGTTTGTTGGTGTTCATGACTTACCGCATAGTTTTATCATCGTGTGTAATAGCCGGGTTCTTCTCAAGTGGACTGCCTGTGTGAACAGCACGACATTCGACTGGCAACAGTTACAATTGAGATTGTAGGTAAATCAAGATTGAAGTGAGTCGTGGATTGTGTGCGAATGTAGTATAACACTACAACTTACATTCAGCACACCACTGCTGAAAAGGTTGCCAACCCCTGGTTTATATAACTATGTTAATCTTGTAGTATTTTAATCATGTTTTTTATATACTAATGTAAAAAATAAAGGGAGATTGTAAAAAACCAAAATTTTTAATTGTGTTATGTCTTGGTTGAAAGAGTTTGTAGAATTAAAATCCAGCTGAGGAGGACAACATTGTTTTTTGTTGTCAAAATGCATAGTGGTCTTTTACATGTTGCTAAGTTTAATTGTTGAATAAACACAGGCTAGTATATGATAAGAAGTCTATTGTTGGTTGTGTTTTGAACCAAATGTTTAAATGGTTATTTGTGAAATGTTTTTAATCTTTTAACTTTGTTAAAAAATAAATGGTAAATTATTTCAGAAAATAATGTATTTCAGAAAGTTTATTTCTTTTGAATTTAATTAGATTGAATTGGATACATCATAAGAGGAACATCTGATATCATTCATTTGCAGCAATTCAACACTTTTACATTTTTTAACAAAAGCTAACTTTTGTTTGGAACTAAACCACAATATATAAAATATTAATAATTTACTACTTATACTTTTATTTTTTAAAATTACTGGTAGAGATTAATTATTTGACAACTTATCCAAAAAAAAAAACTAATTGTTGCTATTTTAATTTGCCACCATTTGCAGTAATTTTACTTTCTTTTTCAAAGGAATGACTCAAAGAAATCTATTATTTAATATATTTCAATTAAAATTGTTTTTCTGAAAATGTGTAGTATAATGATTGAAAAATCATTACTACTACACATTTTCAGAAAAAAATCAATATATTGTCAAACCTAAGATTATACCTAAAATAAAAGTAGTGAAAAATAAGACCGTGCTTAAAGAACTTATATATTCAATTATACAATATGGTAAGTTACAGTATACATTTTAGCCAATTATCCAATATTTTCAGATTGACTATCTATTAAAATTTAATTTTTTTAAATATTTAAAATGTAAACAGAAGAAGAATATGATTAAAAAATGGTATAATTTTATGCTGAAATTGCTTGAAATGCATATGATAGTTCATATTCAAATGAAACTTAAATAAGCAAGTAAGTATGCATCACACTACAGAATATTGCCATACTAAACACATGTCACACAGTCAGAAATTTTTAAATACAGATATATACAGAAACAGCAAGTAAACTAAATTGTTCTGTAGGTATGCCTTGATCTTGGCCTGGCATAGCAATGGGACCAGTGTTAACTGAGTAGGATATATTTCTCCAAAACCATAATAGTAATAATACTAAAAGATACTGAGTTTATTTTTCTAAGATATAAAAAAAGAAAAAATGCTAAATCTGAATTATTAATTCACATTATCTTTGTCTATTTAACAATGTTTGGAAATTTGATGATCTGCTGTATTGATAATTATGTATTAAATAATAACTAATTTATTAATCTAAATTAAACTTATCATTGTTTATAAAATTTCATAATAAAATAATTTATATGACTGCTTTCTGTATTAATTTTCAGCACCAGGACCACCAGGAGGTGGACCGCCTACAGGTCAAACTGTTCCTCGTGGTCCACCAGGACCTTCTGGAACTCCTGTGACAACTGCATTGGCTCCTACTCAGACAGGACCGTCCATGGCAGTGGTGCCTCAGGGGGCTCAGGCCTCATCTCCAGATCTTCCTGTTTTCACTTGTCCTCGTAGACCTAATGTGGGTACTGAAGGTAGACCAATCATGTTGCGTGCCAATCATTTTCAAATCACTATGCCTCATGGCTTCCTTCATCATTATGATGTCACTATAACTCCTGATAAGTGCCCTCGTAAAGTTAATCGGTAAGTTTAGAATATTGTTATTTCATTTACAACAAGAATTATCTTGGTATAAATGGATATTAAATCTACATAGTAGTATCACATTGATATTTTATTGTACAGGGTGGCCTAAAAATCAATCAATTAAGACATAATTTAAGAATAACTGAAACCCGTATGAAGAAGCTACATGTTGTTTATAATTTATTATAGTTACTATTGGAAGTGAATGAATTGTGAACAACATGCAGCTGCTTCACACTGGTTGTAGCTATTCTTAAAATAATTTTAAAACTATATCACAGATTATTGACATTTAACCTAAACTGTATTTTGAACTGTATTATGAATTTTTTGTTAAGAATTTTCTGTTTCACTATCATTTACTTTTCTTTTATGTGTGCTGTAAAGTTCATGTTTTTAAAATGAAAAATTGTCTCACCATTCAGCTTGAAACTTTAGTCAATCTGATGATATAAATATGTAATATTAAGTTGTTATCGTCTTTTGCTTTTGAAGTTTAATTGAAGTGCAATTTTGATAGATTTATTAAATAAAAGAACTCTTAATTACTTTTAAAGTTCATAAAACTGCACCTTATTATACATGAAAAATAAAAACTGCTTTTGAAAATAACTTGTTTAATTTTCATAAAGACATTGAATCATCATCAGTTACAAGAAATACTTCTAGAACAGCTTTTTAAACTTTCACGGCCGATTGCAGAGACAGAGTTTACATTAAACGACGTTTACACATTGGCTCTTACTTACTTCGCTATTACTCCCCTGTTTTAGGAGTTGTTCGGCCAATCGGATTATTTCTTCGTGACGTCAGAAATGGTCGTCAGCTATATTCCGAAAGCTTAAGGCCGTCAAAATCATTGTTCGGCAATTAATGACAATCCTTTTCTATTTCGTTATTCAATTTCGTTGCCAATACGATTTAAAATATGAACAAATCCATATTTAGAAAATTTATACCGAATTCGAAATTCGTCTTCGGAATAGATTTTTAAGGAATTATTTCGACATCTTATTACTGTCGAAATGAATAATTTTAAATATTTTATTATTAATATTACATTTTTATATCTATAAACAGATTTCTGTAATTATTAAAATTGTCTCGTTTGTTTAACAGTACAACGACCCCGAAATGCATTAACGTTTTATAACCGACACGATACTCAAATTGTAAATAAATGCATCTGATTTAATTGTAGTTTTAAGTCTTCACCCATTTGAATATCGAAATTGGAACATTTAAAACAAATTTAAAGTATTTCATTTTGTTGTTTTTGTTCCGAGCAGTTAATTAATTAATGAGTAATTTTGTCGATTCGTACCGTTTACAACATTTATCAAAGAAACGATGTCTGTTTTTATCTAAACTTTTCCACAAACAAAGCTACCACTCGAATTGAAAAGCCCTCTAAACCTGCTGTCGAGTGAGTCTAGAAAATAGGTCAAATAACTTGTTTCTAATCGCTGTCTACAAGACAGCGATTAGAAACAAGTTATTTGACCTATTTTCTAGACTCACTCGACCATTTCTGACCTCACGAAGAAATAATCCGATTGGCCCAACGACTCATAAAACAGGGGAGTAATAGCGAAGTAAGTAAGAGCCAATGTGTAAACGTCGTTTAATGTAAACTCTGTCTCTGCAATCGGCCGTCATAGTTTGAAAATTTAATAAACATCATTGTGAAGTCAAATAATTTTTTTTAAAATTTGTTTGAAATAGTTTATAAAATCTTATTATGTTTAAATTAATAAATAATTTAAAATTTATATATACAATAGAATCTCGTTTTAGTGGATCACGGAATAACAGATTTTTTCTAGCTCCGTCTTTGGTAAACATCGTATTTTTTTCAACCTTTAAGTAATAATTGGATGTTTCTGGATATTGAATTAAAAAAAAAAAAACATTGCACACTGTGCAAACTAAATGCATAATCATCACAGTTCTCACTGATAACATTAGAGCCACACATTAGTGCCCTCCTGTACCACATTGATTAGTGAAGAAAAACTACTCTCAGCTTAACACTTCCAGATATGCATGTGTCTGCAACAAAGGTGTACCACATCTTTGTTGTAGACACGTGTTCAGGAATATCGCATCTTGAAATCATGCTTGTGTAACAGTAACGTTTCATACTGATGATGTCACCAAAAGAAGCCCAGAAAGGCTATGTTATCACAGTGTCATTAAAGAAAGCCAAAATAGACAGGTTTTTTTATTTTAACATATTGTGAAGTGCTGATGATTGTATATACTTTGTCACTTTTTGGCTTATAATGTATACAGTTTCTGTCATCTTTGTTACAGCATAATGTACAATTTTGTAATAAACTTGTCTAGCCTCCATTTTATATAAACATCTCAAGAGACTGAATAATTTCAGGTACAGGTGTTTTTTTTATGTAGGGGGTTTTAAAAAAAAAAATTTTTTTTTGAATAATGGATATTTTCCTGGGAGTGCGAGAAATTTATTGCTTGCGATATAATGGATTTTCAGAACAGATGGTTTTTGGTGTCCTGAACAATCTGTTAAAACGAGATTCTACTGTAATAACAAATTTTAACAGTATTAGCCTGTATATTCCTAAAAATCTAGCTAGTCTCCTTAATTAACCTATTAGTAACTTTCTTAAAATTTATTTTGTTCAAAACTGATTTCCTACAATTCTGCAATACTTTTGAATCATTGGTGTTAACTTTTGTATATTGTTATTTTGCTATCACATGTGTATAAATTTGTTTTAAAACCATTAGGAGGAAGTCCACACTACATTTTTAGATAAATGTAGGCTTATCCCATGTATCATTACCACTGTTTGATACCCATAACATTATCAATGTTTCTGCATTGCAGTTGGCTTTTGCAACAACTTTATAATATTCCTTAATTCTCATTTCTGTAGATCTTGAAGTGGAGCTAATGTAAAAATAATTCTTTCTTTAATGATAGTCTTATCACATAAACTCCTGCACTTGACTTTTTATCTAACTTTCATTTATCATTACTAATTGCTCCCATTATCATATTTCTTTTAATCTTTAATGAATTGGTTTGGCATATGAAGCAGCTAAAGATGCTAATGTTTTCCCCTAATAATAAAATCCTTTTTTTTATCATTTACTTTATCTTGCTGTGATTGTTTCTTTAATGAAGATTTTATTAGATTGCATATGATTTTTACTGGCATTCCATGATTGCTCACTGTTGCTGCACATGTGATTTACTACTTTAGAAGATTGAACTTACTACTTATCCACAACTCCAGTGTATCTAGCATGGGAGAGTTGCATGGTGACATTGTTGAGATGTAAAGAGATTCCCATATGAATAATGTTTTTTAATCCCCACAACATTTCAGGAGAGAAGTTTGCAGGCAGACAGTATTTAATTTTAAAAAAATTATTATTAATTATTAATTTACTTCATTCATTATACTTATTCAATTTAATTTTTTCCCATCTGTATTAATTTTTAAGTTCTAGTATTTTCATAAAAATATTAGAACTTAATAATAACTTTATAGTAATAAAATTGTCCTTTAGTTTATTCATAAAAAGAAGCATTTTGAAAATAAACTACATCTAGCATATTTATATTTGATCTTTTGTTGAGCTGCAATTTGAAAAATTATAGACCTATAATTGTGAGATAGGTTTGCTCTTTCAAAAAGCATTTATGGAAAACTGAAATAATTATAAATAATTTTTTAATAATTTTAATAGTTAAGTAGAATTTTTTGAAAACATTTAAGAAAACTGAATATCTGTTGTCATAAATAGAATGCATGTTGAAAGATATTATTCATAGTGTATCTGTAAACTTTTTAAAATGGAGTTTTTAATAATTATATAACTAAATTACAAATATAAATTATATATTTGTGATCAAAAAGTCATGCACCTACAGCCCTTTGTAATATAGGTGCAAAGCAATTCTTTGATTTTTCTGTATTACAAGTACTTTATCTAAAATTATCACTCAGAATAAAAACTGTTTCCCTATATTTTTAATTATAATCTATAATTAACATTATTTTTCTTTAAAATATTTTGAAATTATTTTATATAAATATATTTTAAATATAAATTGTTACACACTTGTAAAATAGTCTCTTTATATTATTCAATTAAATGTTTATGCTAAAATGTATATTAAATTTTATTTAGGGAAATTATAGAAACCATGGTTGGTGCATATATAAAAATATTTGGCAACCAAAAACCTGTTTTTGATGGAAGAAAAAATATGTACACTAGAGATGATCTTCCTATTGGAAAAGACAAAGTAAGTTTAACCAATTTTTAACCAATGATATAATATGTTGTTTAAGGAAAAAAATTATGAATTTGATCATTGTACAATTATTTTTAAAATATCTAGTTTAGATAATTGAGTTTATGTTTTTAATTCTATAATTTGAAATTATAAGAAGTCATCATTGATATTCAGTAAAGCAAATAAAATTATTTCAATTATCAACTAGTTGTATAATAATATTTCTATAAAATATTGTCTATATTAATGCTATTCCATACTGCAAAGAAATACGCATTATCATAATTATTCTAATAGGTTCTAATTATATATATATCTCAAATTATAAGAAAAATATATATATATATATTAATCAATATTTATTACAATTTACATATTTATTTGTTTAATTAAATATCTAAAAGCAAGATTTTCTTCATGCTATATTTTGACTAGACTTTAAAACTAAGCACAGTACACACTCTTTAAGCTGAATTCCACTTACAAGGGGACGTTGCGGTCTTAGAAATTCAGTTTGGGATGAGACTTCGCAAGTTAGTAATATATCTCAAGGGTGTCCACCCAGAAAAATTGTAAAGCGCACTAGCCAGAAGATACCAAGAAAAGCGATTCTAAAGTTTTAAGCGCATTTCATATACTGGTCGATTTTACACTATGGCAGCACATCGAAATGGCTGATTCTGTAGCGAACATGCGGGCGATCTAGATTCAATCTTACCTTCAGCTAACTTTTTTTTTATTTTTTTTTTTATCAATTTTAATTTATTTATAATGACAAAAAAATATTATCAATTAAATCATAAATAATTTTATTTTATTTATGAAATGACTGTAAAATGTGAATTAAAGATAATACCGTGGTGCCTCATATAATGTACTTAATCCGTTCCAGGTGTATGTCTGTTAAGTGAAAAGTCCATTATATGAAATGCATTTTTCCATAGAAATACATGTTAAAACATATAATTTGTTCTGCAACATAAAATAACCGTACTGTACCATAAAAAAATGAAAATGGAGCAGTCACCAATTATGCCGGGTAGTCAGATGTTGTGAAGAGGAGGTGGAGAAACCTTTCTTTACACATTCATACAGCTACAGATTTTTTACACATTGTAGAAGGTCTCTTTTTATTGTTTTTTAATCTGAGTCAGATTCAGGAGAGGCTACTGGAACTTGCAGGGTCATCTCCTCTTGTTCCATCCTTTGTTTTTTGGCAGCTTGCTTCTTGAAAAACATGTCCAAAGTGGTCAACTCCTCTTGTTCCATCCTTTGTTTTTTGGCAGCTTGCTTTCTGAAAAACATGTCCAAGGTGGTCTGTTTCTCTCTCTTCTTCAACGCTTGTCGGAAATGATGGGCATGGGTGTCATTGTAGAGATCATTGATCCTGTTGGCCTCAGCTCTGTTTGGATAATGAGTGTTAGTAAACTCCTGAACCTCTCCTCATTCAACAAGGAAGTTTTTGTCAACTTTCACTCCTTCTGATGATGTCTTACTTTGTTTGAATTGAAATCACCTTTCTGTTTTTTAGAAGCCACAATTTGCACAACACTTGAATAAATGTAAATACACTGCACTGAGGTGATGTACGTAATAAACAAGGGAGTAAGCCGTATTCCAACGGGAGCTCTGTACTTCAGATATACTAATAATATATTGTAATGATACTAATATATTATAAAAATAGCAGATTGTCATTGGAAACGGCAAAAGAGTGGAAACATCATTTGCACTTGTTCGCAACCAGTCCGTTGCTTGAGTCATGTAACAGTCAAACAGAAAGTTCGTTGTTCGCAGTGTTCGGTATTCGAGGTGTACATTATATGAGGCACCACTGTATTTTATTTTTAAAAAGTTGGATAATTTCAAATGCATTTTTAATGGAGGTAAATTAAAACTTTAATTATCATTATAACAAATTTTCAGGTAGGATTTTATTTATTTAAAAATTTTTACAATATCGTTTTTATTTGTCAATTTTTTATTTTACATACAAGCACCAGAATGATAATTATCATAAAAACATTGAAAACAAAACTATTTTGACATCTTGCACAATTTATGAAGGACAATTGTTTGCATCAGTGTTTCTCAACCTCTAACGAATCGTCACCCCCTTCAATAAAACCGTTATGTAGTACCGCCCCTTCACTACAAAATTCTGATGCTGAGGGCTAAGACTAACGCCAAATTCGTACTGCATTGAATAGAATAGTGATTAGTATAATGTTATTTGTTTAATTATTGTACGATATATCAAATAAAATATCTAATTATTCTTAAAATAATGTTTTACTATATCGCCCAGAAAATTGTTTTTTCCCCCCAAAATATAAATTGTTACTAATCGCCCCCTGAACATGGAAAAAATGCCCACATGGGGCGATATCGCCCCATTAAGAAACACTGGTTTACATGAACAACTTTTTTTTAAAAGATCTATTGGAAAACATACTTCATTTACATTCATGAAAATTTCTCTTTCATCAGAAAGCCTGGAAGCATACCAGGCATACCGGATCATTTCATTAAAAATTGGCAATGACAGTTGATGATGCACTATTGATTGTATTTTTATACAGTCTTTACAGGAATTTATTTCGCTATTATTTTCAATCAGATAAGCACAATTTTGTATACGCTTTATTAGATTTTTTACCTATCTATAAAAATAGACATCACAAGGTTGAATAAAAATAAAATAATATTTTATTTTTAAAAATTTTTATCTTTAATTCACATTTTAATTAGCTATAGCAGTCATTTCATAAATGAAATAAAATTATTTATGATTTAATTGATAATATTTTTAGGTCATTAACTTTATTTAAAAGTTGTTATAATTTTTAAAACAATTGAAAAAAGAAAGAAAGTTAGCTGAAGGTAGGATCGAATCTAGATCACCTGCGTGGCAAGCGAGTTCGCTACAGACACTTCGCTCTGCTGCCATAGTGTAAAATTGACCAATATATTAGCTGTGCTTAAAACTTTAGAGCTCTTTTTTTCAGAATCTCCTGGCTAGTGCGCTTTACAATTCTGGGTGGACGCTTGAGATATACTACTAACCTGCGAAGTCTCATCCCAAACCGAATTTTCGAGATCATAAGGTCTCCTTGTTAGTGCAAATCAGTTTTGTTTGTTTTTCTGATTTATTAGTTCATTTTTAAATTTACAATAAAAAGTTATTTTTAATAAAATGTTTCTTGTGTATAATTTGCAAGTTATTTTTGTTTAAAGACAGTTTGAAAGGAATGCAGATTATACATATAAGAATATAGTAATATATTTGAAAAAATTTATTTAAATTTTATTTTTGAATTAAATGGAGAAAAAACAAAAAATTTAGTAATCTTTTTACACTGTAATTGTCTTATACTTCAACAAATAAGTGGAATAGATTCAATAAATATATTCTTGATTTATTCAGAAAATTTCAAATAAAAAGAAATTTTCTTATACCTGTAGCAAACAGTATGTCATTTTCTACAGTCTTTATTAATGAGGTAGTAAAATCAATAAAATAATAATTCTGGTTTTAAAAGGTATTTTAAAAGTATGAATAAATTTTTTCAATTCTTTTAATTTTCAGAATTTAGGAATTTTATTGATTATATGCTGTTATTGTGAAAAAAATTGGTTATATGCAAATCTAAAATAAACTGTCATCAAATCATTTTGAGCAAATTTCAGAAGCTATCTAATTATTTAATTTAGGCCTTTTAAGCTTAATTTTCTATCATTATTTGATGTAATACTATATTTTCTTGATTAGATACACTATGATGAATCAAATTTTAAGGGTAAACAATTAAGATGTTTTTGGGCTTCAATTTGAAAATATTGTAGACAAATTTCTACTGCCATCTGTCTGTTCGTCCTTCTTTAATCTTGAGAACAGATTTTCCCTAAAGCTGGTCCCTAAGCTTTCCGTATCTGGTCTCGACTTTCATCTATCTTAATAGATGAAAGTCGAGACCAGATATGGAAAGCTTAGGGATCAGAGGCCCAATTAACTATATATGAACTTTGGTTTGCACTGGAAGTTACATTATTTCAATTCAAAAATTTTCCCCTGAACAGTGTGAGATGACTGGCAAGACACTACTAAAAAATTGAGAACATTGTGACGAAAAATTGCAACCCAGCATTGTGACAATGTCACAATAAATAGTTGCATGTTAGTTATGAGAATTTATAAAGAATATTTTAAAAATTTATATTAATGGTTAAAAAATGAATGTTTATTTACTAATTTTAATAATAACATATAGAAAGCATTTCCATGGCAGAAAAATAAGTAGGAAGCAAATTCAAAAGTAGGAACAAAAAGATTTGTTCATTGTAGTATTAAATTTTAATAATTACAATTTTATTTCATTTTGTGTTTCTAAAATTTACAAAATATATTTCTTTAATCAACAGTTAATTTTAATTAGTAGAAAAACATCAGTAGAGAAACATATAATTTAGAATAAACATCATTAAAAAGACATTTCAGCTGCAAATTTAAATTGACATCATTTGTTTTTGAATTATTATTTTTTAGTGATGCTAATTATCCTCCTAATAACTATTAGTTACAACAAAATACAGTAAAGCCTGTGTAAGATGGAACATGAATAAAGTAGAAACTTGCCAAAATAGAAAAAAAAAAAACTTTGGAACAGAGTGATTTTTCTACGTTAAATTTTACTTTAAATTGGAAGCTTGTCTAATTTAGAAACAGAAGAGATCTTTGAGTATGAAGAACATAACAGTACCTGTATAAAGTGGAAAATTAAGATTTCACTTGTGGAGAAATAATAATACAGTAGAGCGTCGTTTATCCGAATTAATTGGGGACTGGGGTTGTTCGGATAACTTATTTTTCGGATAACCAATTATGTACGAAAAAATATATTAATTTATCCCGTGTTGAAATTTTTCTCCATTGCGTGTCACTTTGCGTTGAATTTTCGTCGATGTTAAGCCTAACGAAGACTATTGTATCATTAAAAATTATTTTTTTATTTTGTACAAACAAAATAAATATGTTGAAAAATATAAAAAAAATAAAAAATTATACTTCAGAAGTTAATTTAGTATCAAAAACGTAAAATATTTGAGTAACCGAAGACATAGCCAAAGACTACAGCGCCACAGCACTGGCAAAAATTTAAATTTGTCGACTGGAATTCCTTTGGATAACCGACGTTTCAGATAACCGACCTTCGGATAAACGACGCTCTACTGTAAATCCTTCAGGTATAATGATCACTGTAGAGTGTGACAAACCTTTTCAGAGAAATGAAAGATAAGAAAAAATGAGAATAAGCTACCAGTGCTGTTAATTTGTCTTGTATTGAGTAAAGAGTAGTTACTAAATAACTAGTACCTACTATTTAAGAGCAAGTTGATTAACATTGTTGATAATTACAGAGCTTGAAGTTAACAATAAATCTGTATATTAAAATTTTTCATAGTCAGATCGTAGAATAACTGGTCTCTGTATCATTGTAATGCAATTAGAATTTTTGATGGTAGAATGAGACACTAGTTCTTGGTTCTCAAATTAGCTTATTTACTGTCATGTAACAAGAATCTCATGCTTTCAGTATTCAAATACCTAGTACAAGTTCTTGGAAACAACAAATACTTTTTAGAATTGAATTGTTCTCAATTCTTGCATTCAAATACTTCTATCATTAGTTGAAATTAATTAATGCATTATAATTTATTAAAGTTATTTAATGATATAAAGTATGTTAGGCTGTTTAAATTTTTGGTGAATAGAAATTTGTTTTTCTTTATCTATACTTTTCAAAATTGGGATGAATGAATTAATTAATTGATCCCAATAATCAATTAATTAATTAGTTAATGCAAAATTTTTTAAAATTGTTTTTATATATAAATATACCATATAAAACTTGCACATTTTATATCCAAATGTAAAAAATAATAACATAATTTGTTACCTTAGTTTAATAGATCATGTTATTTTATAAAGTTATCATGCAGACTTAACATTATTATTTAATATATAATTTTTACTTATTTTGAATTTTATCTTATTGAAAGTAAAAATTTTAAATTTATTTTCAATAGGTAGAACTTGAAGTTACACTCCCTGGTGAAGGCAAAGATAGAGTATTCAGAGTGAGCATTAAATGGATGGCAAAAGTTAGTTTATATGCTTTGGAAGAAGCACTTGGTGGAAGGTCACGACTTATGCCTTCTGATGCCATTCAGTCATTAGATGTAGTTATGAGGCATCTTCCCAGTATGACGTGAGTTTTTAAACATAATAAATTTCAATATTTTTTAAATATATAAATCCTGTTTTTATGTTGTCATGTCAGTCTTTTAGATTTTTTTTTCCATAAAAATTCTTTTTGCCAAAAATTTATGAATTAATTTCAGATTATTCTTGAGATAGATGATGCACTTTAATTTCCTATGATTGTTAGGATATATAAGTGGTCCTTGATTTTGAACAACTTTTCTGTACATAATACCTTTATAATTTAAATCACTTTTCCTATGTCAAATCCACACTTTTGTGCATTTTTCATCTAAAGCTTAAACATTTTAAATTATTGTGCTGTAGTGTTTCTTGCCACATGGTTTTAATATCTTATTGTCATAATTATTTATGAAAAGTATCAAAATAATTTGTGAAATTTAATTTTAATATGTGTCTTCTGTTTAATATGCGCTGTTAACATTTTAAATGTTTTGAGCATTGTAATGTATTCACTATAAAAAAAACTTTTTTGCCTTAATGAGATATTTTATCATTTTTTTTAATTCTCTCAGAACAGGAATGCTCCTATAAGTTGCTGCTTTATTGTTCAGTTTTTGGACATTTGACTTTTTTGTGCACACTTTTAGGAACACTAAATTTGAAAGTCAAAAGCAGTTAATCAAATGTGTGTCTCAGTATATATTATATATATTTAAACTTACTATACATGTAAAACACTTCCAAATTACTTCTAGTATACTAAAACATCTTAAAAACAATGTGGCATTAACAACACAGTGGACTGAGAAGAACTAGACTCAAATAGACAAATTATGATAGCAATGGCACTCATCCATTTTCACCAATACATGTTTATCTATGTTGTACTATACATTAGCCTATTTTTGTCAGTAATGTTTTTAATTGAGTAATTATAAGTTATTTTTTCTTTTGAACACATTGTAAATGGACAGTGTTTGAAATTTTCAGTAAATTTACCTGTAGTGAAAAATCCAAACTTTGTTTCAAAGGACTCAGATAAGATAGTAGTGTTTTAAAACACTACTGAGTGAATGAATAATGAAAAATACAAATATCAGTTTAAAACTTTTAAAGTCTAATTTGGTAAATATATTTAGATAGTAGATAAATTTATCTACTATCTAAATTTCTCCATAATTAATTATGCAATGTATACTATCATTATCTCAAGTATTGAAATGAATTATAAAGCAATTCTAAAAAGTTTTTGAGTAAATTTATTTATGAAAATCTTTAATATATAAAATTTATAACTACTGAATAACAATATTGTTTGAGCTAATATAGAGAAAATAATAGCAGATACCTAACATTTTGTTAAATTATTTTATATATTTGTTATTTCATTTCATTTTTAAAATTCTTAATTTTGTGTTTCAGATATACCCCTGTTGGAAGATCCTTTTTCTCATCTCCTGATGGCTACTACCATCCTCTTGGTGGAGGACGGGAAGTTTGGTTTGGCTTTCATCAAAGTGTTCGACCTAGTTCATGGAAAATGATGTTAAATATTGATGGTGAATTATTTTTCCTGATTTAATATTTAGAATTTGAACTATATGAAGTTCTGAATTTGATTAATATTTGAGTTTTTATTTTAGTATCAGCTACAGCTTTTTATAAGTCACAACCTGTGATAGAATTTATGTGTGAGGTTTTAGATATTCGAGACATTAATGAACAACGAAAACCATTAACTGATTCTCAGCGTGTTAAATTTACCAAAGAAATAAAAGGATTAAAAATAGAAATTACTCACTGTGGAACAATGAAAAGAAAATACAGAGTATGCAATGTCACTAGACGTCCAGCACAAATGCAATCGTGAGTTTCTATAATTTTAAATTATAACTTTACTATATTTATCTTTGTTTTCTGTAAAGGAAATGAATTAGTTTAGTTATTTAAGTATAGGTTAGTTGCTAGATCTTACCAAATTACTGTATGGTCTCATTTTATGCGGATTTTTTTTATGCGATTTTGAAGTTGTGCGGTTTGTATTTCATCCAAAATTTTTTTGGACAAACATACATATAGGCTTGTTTAGGAAGCCCGCGTATAGACAGTCTCCAAAAATCGTGGGACGCTCAAAGCTCACTCCATTTGTTCCACTGACATATAACCTTTATGGATGTAAAGGACAGCTAGATCTACCTTAATCGCTTTAGTTCCTAGCAATTTTTGATATAAATGTAATTAAACATAAAAAATACTTAAAACTGAAAAAAAACGAAAGAAATGCGTTAATTTTGAAGAAAAAGCTTCAAAGTTTAACTTCCTTTGTCTCGCCCTTCTGTGAAATTTAACACCGATGAGTCATTGTTTACACATCTGGATGACCTTGAACACAGCTGGAGTTGGATTTCCCGGGGCATTCTCATAGACGTCGCGGGAGGACAAGGGTTTAAAGTAGGGTGAACACTAGCTGGCCGTATATTTTTAAATATTTTTAAAAAATTTGGAGACTTAAAAAACATTCCAAAAATTCTAAAAAAAAATGTAAAACTATATTACTTTTCAATAAAATTAACTGAATTAAGTTTGAATACAAGTTTATTTTAAGCTTTTATATGAATTTCTTTCAGACATTCGAAGTAATTTATTAAGCAGCCTATTTCTTTTAATTTCTGCAAACTTTTTTTATGCGGTTTTAAGTTAATTTTAACTCATTGTTTTGGTTTTATGCGATTTTAGAAAATTACGGAACGTATCCCTACTTTTTCAAGGCAAGTAAAGTCTTTTTTTATGCGAATTTTTTATATGCACTTTTCTGTAGAACATATCCATTGCATAAAACGAGACCTTACAGTATAAATTTTTGTTTTAAAACCAGCAAATTACTTTTTTAATCATTTTTGTTAACTCACATTATTAAGATATATCTTTGATAAAGTCAAAAATAAACCAAATTTTCATCTAACTTTTATTACAATAATAATAGATGTGTTTATAAAAGAGCAAACCAAAATAAGCATCTTCTGAGCTACACTTTTTTGCCAATGTTTATACCACTTATTAAAATATTCTTGCAGTCCCATTTGTGTTATTTCAAATGCAGTCATTGCAGCACTTTTTATCTATTTTGTTAATTTGAATCTTTGATAGAACTTTTTCTGGTGAAGATATGAAATTCTATAGGAACAAGGTTTGGTGAGTTTTATAGTGTAACTTTCTGGTGTTCATTAAGATTGTTAAAGTTTGTTACACAATACTATTATATCATACATTCACATTTAGGAATATATACTTTTATAAATGATTAGCAATTAGTATATTCATTCATTTTTTTGTGTGTTGTTTTTTAATTATTATTTTAATGTAATACAGCAATTACTCACTTAACATTACTTTGTTTAATTTGTTTTGCTGAGTAAAGATACAAGTACATTTGTAATCATTTACAATTATTTTGAATTTTCTTTATAAAAGTTAAAACTGATTCTTTGAATTAGGAAATAAATGCTGGAGGTTGCAAACATAATCCAATTAGAATATTAACTATTTAGCTTATGGCAAAATTGTTTCATTGTGTCAGTTTGCTTAATGCCTTAGTTTCCAAGAATGTATTGACATCATTATATGATAATTTGCTGTACAATCTTTTTATTTATTTAATTTATTATTATTTCTATTATTAGGCCTAATAATAATAATATATAATAAAACAGTAATTTTGTTAAATGAAGCATGCAATGCCATAATGTTGTAAATGTCAAAAAAACTTTCAAGAAAAGGTAAAAAACACTTTTTCTAGTGAATGAATTCATTTTAATTTTACAATAAAATGGTAAAAACTTTCTAGGTTACAAATTGTATGAAATATCAAAATGATGTAAATATAAGCTGTAACATTTTAATCACCAAAGTCATGTGACTTGCACTTTGGCACTAATTTGTTCCCCAGTATTCCCAAAATATTTTGAGTCAAAACATAATCACCTTGACCTATGGACTCAAGATATCTCGTTTCTGCATTAGGACATTTTTGACACTAGATGTTGCTAGTCGGCATAATTTTTATATTAAAACTAACTTCTAAAATATAATTTTTTTTTGTTTTTACATTTATTAATTATCTATTTTGTTTGTGTGAAATAAAAAAAATAATTTTGGATGATACAATAGCCATGATAATTTTTTTCTAAAATGTGGAATTTTCGTTAGGCTTAACATTAACAAAGATTCAACGTGGAGCGACATGTGATGGAAAAAATTTAAACATGGGATAGGNTTTTATGGATAAATACAAGATGAAATTAAGGTAATTTTTTAAATAATAATAATAATATAACAACTAATTAAGCTAATTATAATATAAATATAAATATAAAAATTGTCTAAGTGTTTGGTAGTATGCTGCTATTTCTTCTTGTTCTTTAAACAAATTTAATGTTTTGGACACTTTCCTATTTCAACCCTTAACTGTTAATTGTTATTATAATTTGTATATCTATAGTTGTGAGGTTTTGCTGTTTATTGGGCTGCAATTTGAAAAAAGTGTAGACCTATAAATTTCCACTGTTCCTCTGTCCATCTCTTTCCTTAATCTCAAGAATGGTGTTAGATAAATGAAATTCAAGACCAGATATGGAAAGCTTAGGGCAGTGGGCCCCAATTAACTATATAAACTTTCAATGCAAATCAGAAATCACATTATTTCAATTAAAAAATCTTGTCCTGAAAGGAGTTAGCAATGTAATCATGCTGGGCATCTCTCTAACAGAAAAGTACGATTTACAGAGGTAAGACACTACAGTACTATTTTCAGGTGGACAGCATATATTTTAAATTAAATAAATTTAAAATATTATTAAAAATTACAGCCCAGCATTGTGATGATGTCAATAAATAATTGCTTGTTAAGTATAGATTAAATTACATCTGGTGTATTCAAAATCTCAACCAAGAAAAAAAAAGTTGACTTGTCTTTCCCCAAGACAAGTTTCAAATGGCTAAATGGTGGAGAGTGACAATTTTCATTCACAGTTAGCAGATTATTTATTAATCCATTCTTATAAAGAATTTACAAAACACATTATCTCTCTTGTAAAACATAAAATCACCTCAGTTTCACCTGATGAATTAAATATGGCTTTGATCTTTGTATTTGATAAATGACCTTGACCTTGTCATGTTTGTCTAACTGGAATGACTTTGACATGTTACAAAAGATTGGAAAAGTTTAATAATCTATGACATATTCAAAGGTTGATGTCTGGTTCTCTTATTTTTTCCTTTTTTGTTATTTTTTCTATTTTTGGGTAAAAGAAAATGGATGACACAGTCAACTGTTATCTCGGATGATTGTTTTAACCTGCAGAATAACTTTTGCATGGAAAATTAGATTAAACTTAGGACTTGGTTTTTGGTTAAAATGAAATTAAATTATGTTTGTTTAAATTCATAAAAATTCTCTAATAAATTCAGATCCTCACATAAGTATTTTAAGTGAAACAGAAGTAGAAAATTAAACATTAAAATACAACCAGTCTTATTTATCAGTTAACTGTATGATTAACATCAAGTCCATTTGTGTAATGTGGTTCTTAATATTTATGATTTTTATTAGACATTAGAATATCACTGGTTTAAATTTATATTTTAAGCATAAAAATTGTATAGTCTTTAATTTTGTGAATTTTTTTCCGTTAATAATAATAATAATATATAATAAAACAGTAATTTTGTTAAATGAAGCATGCAATGCCATAATGTTGTAAATGTCAAAAAAACTTTCAAGAAAAGGTAAAAAACACTTTTTCTAGTGAATGAATTCATTTTAATTTTACAATAAAATGGTAAAAACTTTCTAGGTTACAAATTGTATGAAATATCAAAATGATGTAAATATAAGCTGTAACATTTTAATCACCAAAGTCATGTGACTTGCACTTTGGCACTAATTTGTTCCCCAGTATTCCCAAAATATTTTGAGTCAAAACATAATCACCTTGACCTATGGACTCAAGATATCTCGTTTCTGCATTAGGACATTTTTGACACTAGATGTTGCTAGTCGGCATAATTTTTATATTAAAACTAACTTCTAAAATATAATTTTTTTTTGTTTTTACATTTATTAATTATCTATTTTGTTTGTGTGAAATAAAAAAAATAATTTTGGATGATACAATAGCCATGATAATTTTTTTCTAAAATGTGGAATTTTCGTTAGGCTTAACATTAACAAAGATTCAACGTGGAGCGACATGTGATGGAAAAAATTTAAACATGGGATAGGTTAAATGTTATGTCTTCATATAAATTCAACATCAAAATACAGCCACTTACAGTGCCAGTATTGCTACAATATTTATTTTCAGTAGAAAACATTGCATTTATAATTCAATTCTTCAATAAAATGTATTTAGAGAAAAATGTCATTTACAATGTTATGGCATTGCCTTCTTCAAATATTTATATTTTTATTTTGTTAATAATTGTAATAATTAAAATAAATGTGTGTGTAATTAATATTGCTTACTATTTTCAGCTATATTTTTATAATTTTGCACAATATATTTGTAATATCGTAAAAAAAAGTTCAAATTTTTAAAAAATGACAAGAATACTGGAATTCTGATACATATTTTTCAAATTTTAGGTTGGGTCCAAATAGCTCATTAATGTAATGCTGTGATTATTTTAAAAAGTAATGAGAGGTTATTCAAAAAATAAATTTGTTTTGAATTTGGATAGCAAGTTATATATTACCTAAATTAGTAGTGAAAATTAAAGAAATGAAAAACTTAAAACATGCTGGGCTCACAATACAAAACAAAAAGTAATTTTAAAAATCAGTAACTTTTTTTTAAGTTTAAAATTGCAATTATATTATATTATATTATTATTTAGGATAGGTAAGACTTGAAGCTTGTGGCAGCAGTTCTTTTCAAGATTGAAACAGATGTTTGTCTAAATTTATTTCTGTTGCATATACTGATGTAAGATACAAGTAAAATAATGACTTTATTGAAACTATTAAGTCACTTTCTATAAAATTAAGTTTTAATGAATTAAAGAAAAGACATACACAACATTTTTTTTTAAATTCAGAAAAAACAAGATAATTTTGACAATTGGTAGCTAATGTTATAATTCTGTTAAATGGAATTTTTATTGGATTTAGTATAACAACAACTCCAGCTAATTTTTCAAACCAAAAAGTAATGAACAGTCAAAAAAAACTTTTACCATCCATGATCCAAGTTATCTAAACTACTTGCAACAGATTTTGATTTCTTAATAATAAAAGCTTAAAACAGATTTTACAAAAGCTGAGAATCATCTGAATCCTTAAATATTTATATTCATGTATAAAATCACAAGCAAAATTACCTCTGGCATAAATATGAAAATTAAACTTTTTATTTTACATGGCTTTTCTGTATTTTTTTGGTTTTTTGTAAAAAAAAAAATGCATATCATTAGTATACATTATTTTCCAACAACTTTGTATTCACCTATTATGTAAATTTTGGTAACTAGGATTTGACATTTGCTAAAGCCATCTGTATTAACAATATGTCACTGAAAGGAAAAGTCCTTTTTCCTTTTACTGATATATTAATTCATCTAAAATTTCTAGTTTAGATGTAAATATGATTGGATTGGATAATAACCTTATATAAAGTTATTATCCAATCTAATCCAATTAACCTTTATTAACAAAAAGGAAAGTTTTCCTATTACAAGGGGGTAGTACAGTACATATGTTAAGTAGAGATTTATGAAAATATTGGAACAACTTTCAAGTTGTTACACTTATACAATTATTTTACAGTCAGTTTCATATAAGCCTGTATTAAATATAAACAAAAAGATCAGTATTATCAGAGGTAACAATACAGAGACAGTTACTTAATATAAACACACATAAAAACCTTTACTTGACCAGTAAAAATATATTTAATGAAAACAACAAACGTTTTCGACTGCCTTCCTCAGTCTTCCTCAGGTTTTAAATTCTGATATTCGAAAATCGTTGTGCTTAAATATTTAAACATTTTGGAACATATACATCTTTGCGAATAAAATTCATTACGCGCATGCGTATTAATCATTACGTACGTGAACCCAAATATTCACAAATATTATTTTACATATACATGTAAACGATGTATAACACCTTACATAGAGTTGTGGGGGCATTCTGCTTCATACACAAACCTCCAAGCTGCCGAAATATTAATAGCATCTTTATAGTTGATACAGCTATTACGTAATCCTGCTTTATAAATTTCCAAAGCTTCTAGCGTTCGTACGTGTTCTCTTCTGTGTGACATTTTAATGATTTGCGCGTTCTGCAAGTTAGCACTTATGCCAGGGGTCGAAGCATACGTAGATAGGGCAGTGGTGCATCTGTTGTATCAACTATAAAGATGCTATTAATATTTCGGCAGCTTGGAGGTTTGCGTATGAAGCAGAATGCCCCCACAACTCTATGTAAGGTGTTATACATCGTTTACATGTATATGTAAAATAATATTTGTGAATATTTGGGTTCACGTACGTAATGATTAATACGCATGCGCGTAATGAATTTTATTCGCAAAGATGTATATGTTCCAAAATGTTTAAATATTTAAGCACAACGATTTTCGAATATCAGAATTTAAAACCTGAGGAAGACTGAGGAAGGCAGTCGAAAACGTTTGTTGTTTTCATTAAATATATTTTTACTGGTCAAGTAAAGGTTTTTATGTGTGTTTATATTAAGTAAAAATTGGACCAGTACCAGGTGAGAAGTAACTTTTACAGAGACAGTTAATTTTTATACAATAATAATACACGTGGAATTCCATTAACTTAGATTTTTAATATTTCTGCGATTTTGATGAAGTAGTTATATAATTTATAAATATCTTTTTTTATTGAGATTATTTAAGTTTTTTCTAAATTCGAGAGGTGAACTGCAATGGAGCATCTGCATAATGTCATGAGTCATGCATACTTGCAAAGCTTTAGCAATTCTGTAATAGATGATACATCGAGAATATCTCAGATTTATACCAAATACATTGAGTATTTGAAACTTTAAGTGTTACTGATAAAAAGTGAGTATTTGTTGAGATGTAATTGAATAATTAATGTTTTCATGATGAAGTTTATGGGTTTGATAATGTACAGTTGAGAAGATGGAATATGTAATAAATTTATATACCAAGGGTGATAATTGCTTTGATTTAGGTTAGTTTGGTCTTACACTATTACACTATGGTTATACACTATTAATAGAATCTGCAATATCTCAGTCTATAAACTGAGATATTGCAGATTCTATTAATAGTGTATAACCATATTTCCAATCCTGAAGATTATCTTAAAACATCAAATCTGATACTCCAAATGAATTCAAAATTCTGTGGAACTTAGTTTGCCAAAGCTGTTCTATTCTTAAATTTTTACTTTTTTTGGTTATTTCTTGATGTGAAAAGGTTACTTTTAAATTTCAGACGGTAATAGAATTTAATTATTTGTTTAAGAAAAAAGGGAAAGACCATATGCAGTTGGTTTCATGGCGTGTGGCATAACTGGGAACAGACCTTTCTAAGTGAAATAATTTACGAAGGAAATAATTATGGAAGCATTCAAGTTTATACAGATAGTCTAGACCCCAGATTGGACTTGCATAATAAATGACTGGATTGATTATTGAGTTATAAAGTTTCATATGAATGTACAGGTTTGTAGTTGTCAGAGTTGAACTTAAAAACAACTGATTGTCAATTGCCTGCTTCACTTTGTTATTAATAGTAGAGATATGTGCTTTAAAGGTGGTGTTCCAGTTAAATGTGACTCAGAAGGTTACTTCTTTTACTGTTTGTAGAAGGGTGTTGTTTAAATACAATTTTTATTTTTTTTTTTCTGAAATTTTACTATTGTTGCAAAGTATGATAACCTTTGTTTTTTCAGAATCTATCGTTAAGTGAATCAATTTGAAATATAAATTTAATTGATTGATTTTCCTTTGTAGAGAGATTTGGTTGGTGCTAGAATGACCAAATCATCTGTATATTTAACATAATGAAAGACTCTATTAACAACTTCAATAATATCAGTAGATTGGTAAAAAAAGATGGTCTATTTTAGTAAATAAAAATAAGTAAGGTGAAAGGTGGTCACTCTAGAGTATGCCACGTGATAGTTCAAATGGAGGAGATATAGTTTTACCCTGTTTAATTTTCATATTGTATTTTGAGAACAGTTTTAGTATTGATGAAAATCATACACTGCCACCTCTAGCCCTCAAATTATTTACCAATAAGGGAACATAGACTGAATCAAAGGCTTTCTGAATATCTATGAATGACGCATATACTTTTCTGTGTTTTATTGTTAGATGTAGTTACATTATTGATAGTAGAAGGAAGATTGCAGATTCTTTTCCCTTATTTTGATATAGGCATATTGAAATTTGGCATCTAGATCCATTACTTTAGTCTATTGTTGGAATTTAGTAGCTAGTATTGTCATAAAGCATTTTCTCAGAGTTGAGAGCAGAGCAATAGGTCTATAATTGTTTGAAGAGAGATGATCTCCCTTTTTATGTGTCATTGTAATTATAACGGAGTTCCAAGAGTCTGGGTATAGAATTACTTTGTATATTGAGTTAAATAAATTTAATAATTTTATTCTTGCTTGGTAGGGAAGCATCTTCAGGAATTTGGTTGGAATGTAGTCGCTATCCGGGGTTGAATTATTTCTAGTTTTATTGATAGCATCTTCTAATTCGTTAATTGTGAATTTGGAGTCTAAATATTCATTGTAAGAATCAGTATTAGACATTAGTGATGAAATTGGTTGAATATCTGGTTAAAAATTTTCCATATTTCATAGTTTATTATTGAGGAATTTTCACTTAGATTTATATTGAAATGAAATTTCCATATTGTGGTCCAAAACAATTTACTGTTCTTGCTATTATTGATTAAGGTTAATTCGAGATTTCTAAAGTAATTTTTCTTTTTGACCTTGAGTAAGTTATAAGTCTGTTTGGCCTTCCTATAGTTGATGAAATTTACATCATTTGAGTCTTTTCTAAATACTTTTAAGTTGGTTTGTTTTATATTTTAAGATATTTTGAATTAGAGAGTTGGGGCCACCATATCTGGAGTCCAGCAATTTGGCAATATCCCAGTAATAGAATATATGGAGTGATATATTGCCACAATTCTATTATTTTAAAAGTATCATTTAGTTTTGCTAGGCATTCAGGGGGAATATAGGTGATCATCACTATCATTAATTTGTTATTTATACTTCCAAGTATGGGTTTGAGATTAGTAGTAGTATGAAATTATCAGATTTTTCAATTTGAAGTATTTTACAGAGGTCCTTGTTTATTAAAATACATAGGCCACCGCTTGGATATCCTGGTTTTAATGATTTGCGTGCCAATGCTATTTCTATTATAAATTTATTGAAAAAATTTTATTTATAAAACAGATCAGATGTTATCCACATTTTGGTTATACCGATTATATCTGATTTAAATTTTGATTGCAGGGAGTTAAGTAAAGGTATTTTGTTTTTGAAACCTTGACTGTTCCAATTCATAACCAAAAATAATTGATTGTTTATGGTAAATTTTTCTTGATGAAGTTTGCTTTTTTTCATTAAATATCAACTTGCCATTACCTTTGACAAGGAAAAAGGCAGAAAAGTCTCCACATAAACCAGCTTTCCTGAGCCAATACTATATGTTAGTCTATGTTGACTTATTAATAAAGTGTCATTATGTAGTTTAGTTTGATGGATTTGTTTTCTTATTTTATAAAAAAAATGGGAGTAATTGTTTTCTTCTAGTTCGTGATTCCTTTATTAGATCTGGTGAAATCTACGTATCTTTCAATATTTTGTTGTTTCTTTTTTATAAAGGTCATAAAGTTATGATCTTGGATCTGATTATTTCTTAGTGTTAATCTTATAACTGGATGTGTTGACTTGGTTAGTTGAGTTATTTCTAAAACATCTTCCTGTGATACATTTTGTAAATTTAATGATGAATTAATAAAATTATAAATTTCTGATTTGGAGATATTTTTTGAATTGGGATAGTTATATACTATTATATTATTATGGTGGAGTTCATTAACTAAAGCATTCATTTTGTATTGCATAATTTCTTTTTTCATTTTTAAATTATTGATTTGTTGTTTTAAATTATTAATTTGCACTTCCATTTTTTAGTATTGTTCTTTGGTTTCATGAATACTTGCATGAATAAGATCCAGGTCTTCTTTTATGGAGGTCATTTGGTTAGAAAGTTTATCATTGGAGGTGTTTATTAGTTCAGAGGTTTTATTCCATAAAACTGTTGTTGGGGAGTTGCTTGAGTTAGTTAATGAGATAGGACAAAGTACATTTAACTCATCTGAAAGTTTTTATGGACTTTGTGATATTATATCAAAATATGGATCAATAGCAGCTGAGGGTAATTCTTGTGAGTCTTTATTCACATGTAAGTTGTTGTCTGTTATAAGTTTGGAGTTAGACAAAATTGATAGGTCTTTTTTACTTCCCAGTTTACTGCAATTTAATGGTGGTCTCCCACACTTTATCGGTGAACATTGCATTTTGGTTAATATTTAGTATTTTTTCAAAGAATATTAAGTTATATTTTATAATATATGGTTTTACATTGATATTTTTCATGTACTCTAGCTTTTATTATTTTGCATTTCAGGTATCCTTATTTACCATGTTTGCAAGTAGGTCAGGAGCATAAACATACATATTTGCCACTTGAGGTAAGAAATTTTAATTGATTTATTTTATTTGATAAAGTAATTACAGTAGAGCATTGATTATAAGATCCCTGATCAACTGTCACATCAGTTAACTGACCATTCTAGTCGGCAATTTCAATTGTCAGCTAGTGATGTGGCGCTACAATATTTGGCTATGTCTTGGCTACTTTAATATTATTTTTGTTAAATTTTTGCGTGTTTTAGCTGGCAACATTGGCTCGACCATGAAAGGGAGGCCAGTATTTAAACGAGGCTTAATTTTCTAATTATGAGTGGTTGTTTGTTTTGTGAGCAATAAAATAATTTAAAAATAATTTTTAACGATACAATAGCGACGATTATTATCTTAAAAAATTTTGTTAGTCTTAACATCGATGAAAATTCAATGTGAAATAGATTAATAGCAATATACTAATTACATGGAATATACTAATATACTATACTAATAATATATTTTTTCATACTTTTCGATTATCCGTTTTTTCAGTTATCCGACCAACCTGAGTTCTCAATTGAGTCAGATAATTGATGCTCCGCTGTATTAAATTTTTAATGATTGTCAGCATTGTCTATATTTTTGATTTCTTATTTTTCATTAAATAAAGTATTAAATTTTATAATAATAAACTTAATTTTTATTTTCTTTTAATATTCTTCTGACATCAGTTGGTTAAAAATGTGTGTAAATATTTGACTCAATGATTTGAATTGTAAACATTATTGTTCACTGTGAACATAAGAAAATTTATAAAAACCAATAACGTTTTATAAATATACAATCTCCACTTTATTCTGAATATTTGTAAAATTGTAAAATTGATTGTAAAAAGGATGATTTAGAAATACGGTAGAACCTTGATTATCTGGATTGTTCAAAATAAACAAAAATTTTATGAATTTGCTGATTTGCACTTGGTGAATTATGACACTGTTTATGTACGTGATGGAATGCATAACATTTTTTGTTTCAACAATGTCTCACCCGGCACAGTGGTCGTAAACTCTTAAATATATTTTGCGTCATAATAAAAATATAATTTGACATACGTATTTATAAATAATTTTATTTTCAAATTACATCATTTCTATGACCAAGGGCAGCGTAAGGCATGGTCAATGTGGGCCACTGCCTATGCCTCGTGGTCCGAAGGCCCTCGCGTTTTGAAGGTTTATGTATTACTTAAAAGCCGCAAACGCGAAGAAAAAATTTTACTCGTCATAAAATGATAAATAGTTTGACAAATTTTTATTCATAAAAATGCAGTTTCAACTGCTTTTTATTTTATAAAATCTGTCTTCTTGCGCCACCATAGGGCCTTTTAAACAATAGGTAGTCTGTTAGCATTGGTCAGTAGTAGTCCAAATTCAATACGAACATTTATTTCTTGAAAATTTGATCACAATTTAAATACAGTATTTATTTTTAATATTACCGATACGTCATCGAAAAGAAAACGTGTTGTACTATCATTAAAAGACAAATTAAAGTATTTGTTTCGATTATCTGAATTTTTCCTTATCTGAACTACCTTCATGCCCAATTAGTCCAGATAATCGAGGTTCTACTGTATTTTAACTGAAGATGATTCTCTGCAATCCTTAAGATTTTGAAAATGTGATTCAAATACAAACATAATTATTCTATGATTATTGTTATATTGAAGACAACAGCAACAAAAATTTTTTTTGCTATTTAGATAATTCATATATTTTCCAGAGAGTATAAAATATAAAAGCAAAACTACTGGCTTTATTTGATTTCACTGTGTAAGTAATAAATAGAAAATTTGTTACTTACACAGTTGACATAATTTCAGTTGAAACCATGGTTGTCATAGGAAGTTGTTGATCTTAGCAAAGTGTAAGTGCATTAAATGATTCAGTAATTATTTATATTTTGATATTTTTTTCTGTTTCTAGCTAAGCATTTGAAAAACTAAAGCAAAGATAAGTTAGCTAAAGTAACAAACAATTTATTATTATTTTACATAATAAAAATATGTCCGCAGAAATTTTTTAATTGATTATATTGCAAAAATTAACAAATTTTTAAAATTTATTCAGCAAATTTAGAATTTATGATAAATTTAGAGTGTAAATAATATTTTTAAAAAAGTTTTTTTTTAAACTTTTTATTTTATTTTACACTTTTAATAGAAAGATACTGTGAGTTATTTTTTCAAATATTTGCTATCCATACTCATTAGCTATCTTTTTCAATAACCAATGGAAATGGACAGAAAATAATGTATAATTACAATTCAAATAATCTAATCATAATTCTATCTTAGTTATACAGTTTTAAATTAAATTGAAAGTATCTTTCAGTATAGTAAATAAAACAAAACATTTTTCTTTGCTTATTATTTTGAACTTTGAGATTAGTTAAAAAAATATTAAGATTTATAAATAATATATTCAGATGATGAAAACAGTAGAAGTTTTATATTTTCAGGTTACATTCTGAAAAAATTGCAACAAATATAATAATAATAATAATAATAATAATCATTTATTAGTCATATTAGGCAAAAGCCTGTTATTACAGGGAGTTATNGTGCTACTCTTTTGGATTCCAATTGGTAAACTCTATTTTCTTCTTTCAGATAATTAACTTCTGATTTGATATTTTGTAATTCGATGTTTAGTTGATTAAATTTTTCTTGAATCAAATCGTATATGGACTTCAACGAATATTTTTGTTCTTCTGTTGTTGGAGTGTCTGCTCCCTGGACCGTATGAAAGTAGTCTTGTATTTTTGGAGTTCTCTCTTCGTTTAATTCCTCTCTATCATACTCCTGTTCTTCAGGCAGAATTTCTTGACTGGAATTAGTCCCAGATATTCTTATTTTTTCTGTGGCTTTAGGAATGACACTACGCGGCCTCCCACGCCCCTTCTTTTGCATATCTGTGTGGCCGCCACGTTGAGGAGATCTAGGCAGAGGTCCTGGATTAGGTTCTATACCAGAAATAAGTAATAGGTATACTATTACCAGCCAAGAAGAATATTTGTTATACTTCCGCTTAAATTGAGGTAATATTTCCCTCCAAAAGTGAATCATTATCACAATATGTTGTATCAACTCTTCTCCTGAGATTATCGCGCCAACACCTTCGACAGTCGAGACACTCCCCCGCAACAAATATAGAAAAGATAAATACATTGAAAAAATATATAATTGTATGAAAATGTGATTTTATTTTCTAAAGAAATTTTTTATTTTATTTCAAGTAAAAATTAAAAAATAATTATTATATCTTGAATGTACTTGTTTTAGTTTCATAAAAAAATTAATTTTTGTTTTGTCTTTGTTTGGAAGTCATACAACAGTTTATAGTAACATTATGTTCATTCAATTTTTCTCTTGAATTTTAGACTCCTGCCTACAATCTTTACATTATGCATAGCATTCCTTTTAAATTTTTGAAACCCTCCTTCAGAAGCATTGTGCGAATTTAAACATATTTGTTCTAGATTAATAGATTAGTTCTTTTATTAGCCATAGAAAAACAATAATTTTTTTTTGTGATCTGTTTTTTTCTGATAAATCTTTGACACTGTTTGAAGTTTTCTCTTTTAGAGTAAGATGATGCTACTACATTTCTAATTTTTTTTTTTTTTTTTGTTCTTGATATATGGTTGATTCATGGGAGCAAGCAACTATAGTTGTTTATTTTTCCTGCAGATAATCCAATCACTAAATTTTGTCTTGGAGAGGCATACCTTTCTTTATCTTTTTTTAATATTTTGCTACTAGAGTCTTTTTGTTCAGATGTTTGTTAGGAAAACTAACTAAAATTGTTTGAAAAACATACACATTCACATTGCACACTATTAATAACATAAAATCATGTTTATCATCTGTATAAGTGCATGTGCTAAGATAATTCTAGAAAGTATGGAACAACACTAATGCAATCTAATAAGTCAATAATATAAATTGATTAGAGAATGTATAAGGTAAGTGTTAAAAATTGTTTAATCTCTTACCTGTTACTGTTGTTTTTGTTAATTGTTTTGTAAATATGCAAATAATTATATAACTAAAAATATTTAAGAATTGAAAATTTTGTATTTATTAAATATATTGTCATTATTTATATAAAATATTTAGCTATTATACAAAAAATTTAAAAATAAAGCATAATTAAAAAAATGAATTTTGAGCTACTATAAGTATCTGTTGTCATAAATATTTAATAGATTAAAAATTTGCTTTTTCAGTTTAAAGTTAAACAGAAAATAAATTTACTTTTGGTTTGTTTTATTTTTAATTTTAAAATTTTTAATTAAGGAATAAACCTATATCTTTTGATATAGAAGAAACAAATAAATAAATGTAAAAACATGCATTAAATTCGTGAGTTTTTGTCAGATATAGTAGGACTCATGTTATGCAGACTTGACACATGGTTTTAGGTTTACAATATTGGCAATCTGAAAAAAAAATAGAAAATATGTAAAATAAAAATTCTTAATTGAATGCTAAATCTGTGCCATTTTCCAAGAAGTGTGAGAAGTCTTGCAGCATCTTGCTCATTCATGCTCATAATAATGCGTTCCCAGAATAAAAATAACTCATTTTTGTTTTGCGTTAAAACACTAGGACCTACCTCAGTCTTTGTCTGGTAGTGCTGCTACTCCTGCATAATTTAACTGCCATAGGAGTAAAATGCAGATACTGAGAAATTGGCATGTATTTGCAGATATGAAATAACAGAAAAACTGAATTTTTTTAAAAAATTCATTACTCTTGAAGTAGATATTGTGGAGAATGCCTACTGACAACATTGCTGTCTGGTATTCTCATTTGTAATACATCATGTCCATATGATATCAGTGGTTCTCTTTGTCTCATTTATACAAATTTGTAAACATGAGAGATAGAGAATATTAAGGTTTTTTAAAGGTATTTTTATGATTTATGGTATCATGCTATTTATTGTTAATATAGTGTTTACTGGTATTTGTTTTATTTTATATAAAAAATATATGTGATAGGTAGGCTTGTTTATGAAGTACTTAATAATTAATGGGATTTTGCTACATAATGCAAATTTCAATTTATGCAAGGGATCTTTGAACATGCTTATGGTAGTGACCTGCTATACATATCTAGCTTTATGTTAGAGCTATCTATAAATGCAGTTATTTTAATATCTTAATGTTTATTATTGTATTTTGAATTTATACAAATAGAAATAATAGTTTTTCTTATTTTGAATCAGTATTTTTATATTTAGATTTTGCTAGACAATAGAATAATTACTGTAAAGTTATTTTTATAATGTATTACAGAAATAAGACACGAATTTGATGGAAGTTGTTTAAATTGGAAAAATATTTCAATTTGCTTTTGCTTCTATATGTATATTATATAAGCATACAGACAAATAGATTTGAATTTCAAATAAATTTATTTTAAAAGATTTCAGTTAAGAAGTATGTTTATACTATATCAATTAAATCTTATTATGAAATTCTATTTCTTAATTGTATTTCCTCTCCTTATTGAAATTATCATAATTTGAATTAGATTTTTTGAAAGATTTGAATATTTTGAAAATAGATTACAATAATTTTAATTGTGTTGTTATTGTTTTAGATAGCTTTTATGAATGTATATGTTGATAGTGATTAACTAACTTTTGCTATTATTGTTAGGTTTGCAATATTGTAGCTGGTCAGAGGTGCATTAAAAAATTAACTGACATGCAGACTTCAACAATGATTAAAGTAAGTAATTATTCTAAATAAGTGATAAAAGTTGATTTTTTTTACTTTTATTTTGATAAGTTTAATGTTTCAGATTTGATGGAAATAACAGAATAAAATTACCAAATGAGTTTTTAAAATTAATATTGTATTGAAATAAAGTGAATAGAGTGAATTTGGCACTAAAAGAAAAATTAAGTTTTAGAATTTCATTCATGTATGAAACTGTTCTTTTATAAAACTATTAAATTTACATTTGTTTTAACATTTTATTCAAGATATTGAATTTATAACACTGGCATGTATTCAGTTTAAAGTTATCTTTTTATTTTTTTTATTCTTAACTTATTTTAAAAGAAGTAAAGTGCACTTGAAAATATTTGCAAGCTATAAATCACGTATTCATTTTGTATGTACAATTATACATTCCTATTACATTCAGAAATATTTCTGAAAATTATTACTTTTTATTAAGTTATTATATTCAGACATGATTTATACTGTTGAACCTGTCTATGTTAATCTCACAGAACAAGAAAAAAAATTGAAATGAAGAGGTTTTGAGATATAAAGGGTCCTACACAGTAAACAGTAATAAGTTTGATTAGAGGTATGATATCTTATTAATACAATAACAAGTATAGTACAGACTTGTATCAGGTATAAATAAAACATTTTTGACATACCTTAATAGAAATAGTGTCAATAGTTTCTGATGCATGACTCTTCAACCAATAATACTCAAGCCAAACTCAGCCAATCAGAGAAAAACAGTGTTAATTGCAGCTATATACTGTATTGCAAGAGCTATTTCTCAACTTCAGTTTATACTATCAGAATGTAGTTGCTGAGCTTTAAATTTATAATTGACACTTCAGTCCATAATTTGAGATATAATGCTTTGGAAGAAAATTACATGAGATAAACATGAAAAATGCTGAAAATGCAGGAGGAAAACTAATTTCAAGATAAAGTGGTTTTTAAGTAAACATATTTGAGACAGACAAATCCAATTGTGTTTCATTTTAAAAAACATTAAAAAAACAAATAATAATCTTACTTTTTTCAGTTAAAAAAAATAGAGGATGGTAATTTAGTGTGCTATGCAGTTTAAAAGTATGAAATGAATCTTAACTGAATGTTATAACTTTTCAGTCGTGTATGTAACTTTGTGTGTGCATTCATAACTTCAAATTGTTATATATATATAAAACAATTTGTGTGTGTGTGTATGTGTATATACAGTGGAAACTGCTTAGGTGACCACCTGCATTCGAAGGTCACCTGTCAAAACAGGCAAAAAAAATTTATGGCACCGAATAGTTTATCCATAGAGTCTTTGTTTAAGTTATCTGTATTAAACAACCACCTGTGTAACGCAATCGCTGGCATCGATTTTTTTTATCCGAAACAACATACAACAACTGTAATAAGCGGCCACTTCTGCGAATATATCTGGTCTAACTGTATATGTTATAGCCACTGTATATGTTAGGAAGGCATAAGAATTTTAGAAAGGCTTAAGTGGGGCATAGCACAAAAAAGGTTGGGAAACACTGGTCTAAACTCTCATTCAAACCCACCTCGGGCACATCTCCCGCCCTTCAAATTAGGTGCAGGTGTTAATGAATTTGTCTAGCAACAAAGGAAATTCATTTCAGTTTGTTTGAAATTGTCTGAAAAATGAAAGAAATGCAAAGTGCTGTTGTTAGAAGATTGTGTTAAAGTTATCACAACAGCAATTAGCGGCGAAGTTTAACTGGGAAAAGAACTCGATTTTACCGTAGACCTACAGTATTTTCCTTGGGAGTGTAAAATATTGTACATGATACAATTAATTGGCTGATCTCATTGTTTGATAAAATTTATTTTTATTTATTTATTTATTTATTTTGAAGCTCGTATACAGTACGTGTGCAATACATAATTTCTGTATCAACCTACCTTATTTTCATGTTATTTTTAGAAAAATAATATCCAAGTAATTTTTGCACGCAAAATATTAAAAAAAAATAAACGCATTAATGCAAAAATCAGTTTTACAGGCAGCCTTCCTTTTTTGATTCTGCAATGACAATCGCATTTTATTATTAATTAATAATTTTTCTTATTGTACTTAAGAAAATATTAAATATTAAAAAATACAGTATTTTTAAAGTTAAAATAAGATTAAACTAATGAATGAAACTAATGAAACCAAAGTGAGGTAGAGATACAATGCGCTTGTATATCAATGACATAATACACGGTTGTTTTTGTTCACTCCTCAGTTACGAGTTGAATTAATTAAGTCAGAAAAAAGAAAGTGTGCATTATAATCAAGAAAATGGGACTATTGTATTAATCTTTAAAATATTGGTATTAAATCTGTTTTATAAAATCACGACGACTCCTGTAAATCGAGTTATCCGATAAGAATAAAATACAATACCAATATCCAATACCCTATCGTTGAAAAAATTCGCTTATTTTTGCTCACCTCGAGTTTTGCTTAGTAGAAATGGCTAAAAAGTGTGCAAAATATGTACAGAAATACGGTATTACAGCACCGCTTGTATTGGACGACCACCTGTCTAAAAGACTACTTTTTAAGGAACCGTGGGTGGTTGCCATAGACATGTATATATCTTACAATAAATACATACATACATTTATTCATTCGTTATCAACTGAATTTCAATTAATAATTAATTTTTTTTCTTAGGCAACAGCTAGATCAGCCCCAGATCGTGAAAGAGAAATTAACAATTTGGTAAGAGATTTAGTATGCCAGATTTCATAAAATTTATTTTACATGATAGATATGGTGTTATAAATAACTTTTCTGGAGAATGTTTGTTAATAAATAAGAACTATAAATACAAAGTATTGTTATGTTTTATATATTAATTAAACTACTGTTATATTGCATTTTTTTATATATTTTTGAAATAGTTTATTTACATACTCCTCAAAAGTGAAATTGTAACACCATTAAGGAATGTACATCATCACATGAAAATTGCAGAACCAGTAGAGGTGATGGAGATATGCAAATGATTAAGTTTGCATATGCATTGGATCATGTGGTATCTAGTTTTGGGCTATAACACTAGCAGCTGATTTGGGCCATAAATGTTATCAGTGATGGTTTAAATGAACTGAACTTTCAAAGAAGCATAGAAAATGACAGTAAGCTGAATACCACCAGTTAACAGCTGAAGAACAAGACTGTATCATGAAGCTGCACAATTTTGGTTTGTCAGTGTATGCAGTTGCCACGACAAACTGAGTTGGGCATGACTTGAGTACCACCCAGCAATGTGCAACATGATAGATGCTGGAACATCTACAAACACACCAAAGAAGGAGTGGATTTTTTCTGGAGATTTGCTGAACAGCTTGTCAGGACCCATTTATCACAGCATGTGACATCCAAAGTCACCTGTCACCATGGGTGCATATGTGTCCATCCAAACCAAACCATTCACAACAGGTAATATGAAGTCAAACTGCATGCATGGCAGTCATCAGTAGGAATGCCATTAACCACAGGGCTTGCACACCTGGCACAGTGGTTATTGTCATCACAACTGGACCACTGAATAGCATTGAGTATTGTTTACAGGTGAATCCCACTTCTGTTTGTGGAGGAATGATGGGTGTGGCAGTATTCTGGGGAATGCTATGTGCCAGTCTTTTCTCCAAGTATCACATTGGCTCCACATCAGGCATCATGTTTGATCAGTGGACAGCCCTGTTGCACATTTCTGGTGCTGTGACAGCAGACCAACATGCCACGAGAATTGTGAGGTCTGTGGTTTGGCCACTGGTGCAGGCTGCACCTGACACAATGTTCTAACAAGACAATGCCTGACTGCACATTACATGGTGAACTCTCATCAGCCTGAATGTAATTTACATCCATTCCTGGCCGGCAGCCTCATCTGATCTCTTATTCTCCCATCGAACACCTGTGGGACCTTGTCTGATGTGAGGTGCACCGGGGACCACTGCCAAATACCTTAGATGACATATACATCGTAGTGGAGATAGCTTGGCAAGAGGTACCTCAGACACTCATTAATTGCCACATTGATAGTTTGCCTTATCGTAAAGTGGCCTATATAGCTGCTTGAGGGGACCATATTCATTACTAATTAAACAGGTGTCTGTTGCATATCTTTATTCTTTTTATCATTTGCATATCTGTCCCTTCTACCTGTCCTGCAATGTACGTGTAGCCTATGTGCATTCCTTCATGGCATTGTAATTTCACTTTTGAGGAGTGTATATTAATTCAATTTCTCTTTTTAGGTTCGGAAAGCAGATTTTAATAATGATAAATATGTTAGAGAATTTGGTTTATCTATCAGTAATACTATGATGGAAGTGAGAGGAAGAATATTGCCTCCTCCTAAATTGCAGTATGGAGGACGGGTAAGTTTTTATTATGTTGTTAATCAGTTAGAATAATGCATTCAGTCTAAAAATGTATTTTAGATTTCAATAAATATGTGGAATGGTTATAAAATCAATTAGATTGTAAGATAGTCTAATAGAAAAATATTTTTAAATAATTATGAAATTATATATAAATTCTATTAAGAAATGAAATAATTTTCAGTTTCAAAAAGTTAAAATTGTTGTTAGTCCAAACAAAAACATTGTATCAATAGATGATTGTGCTTTCATTCTATTAGCTAATAATACAAAATTTTTGTGCAAAACACTATAAAAAGCCTAAATAGATTAGAAATTTCATGGAAAGTGTTTTATTAGTTTGAATAATTATCAGATATAGTAAATAAAATATTAAATCTGTGAATGTGACATGTCTTTATTTGTGTTGATTTGTATTCAAATTTGACAAATGAGCAAAAATTATAGTTATGATTTAAAAATTATAATAAAGGTGAAGCAATTTCTTTAATTGAAAATAAGAAGAAATATTAATGTTTATTTATATAAAGATTGAAGTTTGAAAAATAACATATGTATTGTATCTATCAGTTTTATAGTATTGATGTTTAATAGTTGTCTCCATTCAGTCAGAAATTAGTCTTATGAGACAGAGAGAGAATAAGTCAAATAAATAAAATTGGCTGAATCTTGAGAGAAGTGTTATCCAAAATCATATGTACAGTACTCGATGATGGAATGATTATAGATTACATAATTTTGGGACCACACTTTTCTGGTACTGGGTCTTTCTGAAACTCCTGAACTATTTGTAATACATAAACTAAATTTGCTATTATATTGCCCAAACAGAAAATTTAAAATTAACAATAGCTACTGGATGGGTAGAAAGTAACTAGGCATCACTATAATTTATATATTTCTAACAGAATGTGAAAATTATTTGACATATATCTTATTAAATGGAAATACAGAGCATACTTTAAAATTCAACATAGGCACCTTTGCCATCCACTAACAACATGTTTTCCCCAGATCATGATATGCAACTTGTCTGTTCCTCTGCAACTGAACTTGTGGTCATTAGCTTCAGATGACAATTCTTGATTGTTTCCGGATGTATTATGGTGTGATGTCCCTTTACCTTATATCACTTTCTCTTCATGGAAACTGCTTATTTCTACATCTCATAAAATGTAGAAAGCTGCTGTCATTCACGAACAGACAGTTGGTTAGCCATCTTTTTTTGCCATTGTGCATGCAGCTTTTTCCCACATCATTGTGCTGCTCACACCAATGACGTGGGAATTATAAAACTCTAATGATTATTACATGTGCGCACACATTTTATTGTGATTGCATTATTAATACAAAAATTATAGCAATTTTCCATCCATCCTGTATATATTTATATATATAATTAAATGCAAAACAAATTAAACCTGTATTTCTGTTGTGAATATACAAGGTATTTGTAAATATTCTTTATGATTTTGTCATTTCAGTTATACTCTGTCAAAACAGTTATTTAAACAAAAATTAATTCGAAAGAATTGTTAAATTTTGTTTGTGGTAATGTAAGTTGTATGAACTGGTCTTTATCAAATCCACAATGATAGCTGTGGATAGTTAATGTCAAAATTAGAGAGAACATTACAAACAAGATGTGCTCAGCATATTTCCACAATAATGAGAGGTTGTACAGTCGACTCCTATAACACTGTTGATAATTCCATTTTATATGAATTCCATGTTGTACGAGTCACTTAGATTTTACAAATACGTGAGCCATTCACAGCTACTGGATGGGTAGAAAGTAACTAGGCATCACTATAATTTATATATTTCTAACAGAATGTGAAAATTATTTGACATATATCTTATTAAATGGAAATACAGAGCATACTTTAAAATTCAACATAGGCACCTTTGCCATCCACTAACAACATGTTTTCCCCAGATCATGATATGCAACTTGTCTGTTCCTCTGCAACTGAACTTGTGGTCATTAGCTTCAGATGACAATTCTTGATTGTTTCCGGATGTATTATGGTGTGATGTCCCTTTACCTTATATCACTTTCTCTTCATGGAAACTGCTTATTTCTACATCTCATAAAATGTAGAAAGCTGCTGTCATTCACGAACAGACAGTTGGTTAGCCATCTTTTTTTGCCATTGTGCATGCAGCTTTTTCCCACATCATTGTGCTGCTCACACCAATGACGTGGGAATTATAAAACAGAATCAATATATATAAAGGATTGGATTGATGGTATAAAGCAATGCAACACATGGGCTATGTGCCAATGTGGGTGAAGTATCTCTTGGCAGGATTTTTATAGGAAACTGGTCCCTATTCAGGTGTTAGACACTTGAAGGAAATCTGAAACTCCATATGACTATCCTGTTAGTGAGGTGTGAATCCTCAACTGACTACCAGTGGTTTTATCCATTCAGCCATGGTGGATATGGGTTTTTACAAAGAACAACAGCTATGGATCCTCCATTATTGTTAGACAATTGAAGACATAAATGTTCTCCTGTGCCAGATTTATTATGAAATGCTGTGCAATGTGTAGGAACAAATTGAATATAATATATCATTCCAGCTCTTCATGATACTCATTGAATTTAACTAATTATTTTGTTTATATCCAAACATTTTTTTGAAGAATTTTTTCAATTGATGTTTAGTTCATAAGTATATTTTGCAGTAATGCTGAATAATAACATATCAAACTAGGAAAGAACATTTATGGACACTGTAAAATAATAGTTGAGCATTTAAAAGCAATACTAAAGATTTTCATGTAAATGATATAAAGTACGAAATAGATGCATTTTTCTCCATAACATGTTACAATAGTAAATAATTTATGTACAGTACTTTAAATCATGTAGTGTTTTGTTAAATGTTTTGATGATTTTTATTATCCAGTTTCAGATGATTTTTATTATCCAGTTTCAGATGATTTTTATTATTACATATTTTTAATTACTACTGAAAATTGAATAGAATATAAAACGTTTTATATTATTCTTCAAATTTTATTTGAGTTTTATTATTTTTAAGGAAATTATTTTAACATTGAGGTTGTTTCATTATGATTCACTATAAAATTATAGTCAGCCCTCGACTTCACTTTAAATTTTTTATGGTCTTGCTTAATAATTTGCCTTAGACTATAAAAATATATTTTTGAAATTTGAATTGTTTGATTTGAAAGTCAAATATTGAAGATTATAAGAAATAATTTTTTGCTAAAAGGTCAATATATTATCAGTTCAGATCTCAAGTATTAACTGATTCATTTATGAATAATTGAATTTAAGAGTAGATAGAAATAGTGATATTTGTATAGAAATCAAATATATACACTAACATTAACACTTAGTGACTAGTAAATGGAGTGAAAGTATAGCATGTTTCATTATAATCAGATCCTAATACTAAAACAGGACAGAAAAACCATAGCTGATAACTACAGCCCTCTCTTATTAAAATTGTGTCAAGAAATATGGATGAGCATTATTAGCAGTTTATTAATACATTATTAAGGGCATTAATATAATGGTGTAAAAAAAATACATACATGGGTAATCCCAAAAGTAAGGTTTCCTGTAACACTTATCTATTTTTCTACATAATCACCATTTCAGTCGATGCATTTTTGTAGGCACTGTGGCAGTTTTTATATGCCCCTGTCATACCAGCTTGCCGCCATGTCACAGGACCCATCTTGCACATACAGTCGTCCTCCCTATAACACTGTTGATTATTCCGTTTTATATGAATTCCATGTTGTACGAGTCACTTAGATTTTACAAATATGTGAGCCGTTCACAGCCCGGCACACATATTTGTAAAATCTAAGTGACTTCTACAACATGGAATTAATATAAAACGGAATAATCAATGGTGTTATAGGGGGTACCTTCCAATATTGCAACCAACTTTTCCATTAAAATCCTATGAATGATGCTTACAATATATAAAATTAAGTTGGGAGTACTTGTTTTCCTGCAAATATAATTTATCAACTTTCCATGTTAATAATAGCTTTGCAAAAATGTTAATATAAGTTCTTAAAATGAATATAAATTATAAACAATAGATTTTTGAATATTCTGTTAACATTTGTTAACTATATTTTAAGTGTTTTCTTTTATTTCATACCTGAATAATCCCATCACCTTGTTTTGTCATCTCTTATAGAATGTGAGTAATTACTTCTTTCTATATCATATTCTTGTTAATATTTATTTATATTTTTTCATAAATCATACTTTTTTAATAGACCAAACAACAAGCCATTCCCAATCAGGGTGTATGGGATATGAGAGGAAAACAATTTCATACAGGAGTCGAAATTAGAGTTTGGGCAATAGCTTGTTTTGCTCCACAACGTTCTTGTAGAGAAGATGCTCTAAGGTATTTTTAATTTAATTTTTACAATAATTTTTATTATTATTAAAATAATAATTTTAATTTTCTATAAATCTGTAATTTAAGTAATATATTACTATATAATTAATGTGTTACTTTTAAAGCATCTTTATGAAATACATTTTGTTTATGTAAGAAAATATTGTAAATATAGTTTAAATTACTATACATAAAAATAATTATTAAATGAAAAAATAAAAGTTTTGTTGTTGAATAACATGTGCTATTAGATAGCTAGTAGTATTTTAAACATAACACAAGAATCCACAAATGTAAAAAGTGAATTTCAGTTACCAAATCATATGTTATAAAGACATGATATAAAGAAACTGTTGAATGCATGATAGAAATAAAAATGAAGATTTTATTTTTCAAATTTTTGAAATGTTTATATCAGACTAGCATATGTACCTATTCTTTGTATTAGCATTAAAAAATACTGTTATAAGTATATTTATGTATCACACGTATAAAACCATAAATGGCTAACACTAAATTTTGTAATTTTTCAATAATTCCTATTATTGAATATTCCTATTTTGTTTAGCATGTTCTATTGTGGACCTTAATCAACTGTGTAAAATTCTAAACAATTAAATAATATAGCAAAATTTCAATGGGCAATCATCCATCAAAAATTTTCTACTTTTGATTGATCCAATTTTCAAATTCTGTATTCTGAAAATTGTGGTTCCAACAGTTAGCCCAGGCGTGGACAACAGTTTTTTCCCCCTGGGCCAAATTGGAAAGAGAACTTTTTTCACGGGTCGAACCAGAGGCTGCCCTAGGAAGATTTTGATGTGGTGCAAGATCTCATTGTGGTGTCACCCCGTAGAGACTAAATTGTACATAGAGATTACAGATACATTTTTCACATTATCATGCATTATCAACATTCTACACTGTACTTAAGAGATTTGTAATGGAAGTTAACTCTAAACGCACAGTGAGTTGTTGACCTTTTATTTTATTTTATTTTTAAGGCATCAGAATATTTCATCAAGCTATTTGGACTTGAGTATCTTATGTTGAGAGATTAATTGCAGGCCGCATAAATTCATTAGACGGGCCGTATGTTGGCCATGCCTGAGTTAGTCACTTATGGTTCTATACCAATGATGTATTGTATGAAAATTGAATTGAAGTTATAAAGAAATATGTAAACTGTATAGATTGAGAAATATAAGAATACACAACTCAAGTTTTATCCAATAGAAGTATTTTATAAGCTGACAAATGTTAGTTGTTTTCTGCTTTTGTTTTACATCTGACCTTGACATTTTTCAAATAGCTTTTAATCAAATATTTCTTTTTGATCACCATCTTTTTACTGTCTTTAAACATGTTTTTGCATTGCCACATTTTCAAAAATTGATGTCTGGTAGTCCAAATTTTTATTTATTTATTTTAAGCCTACCTACTTTAGCATGTGCTTTAATTTTTTTGCTGTAATGGAAAATAGCAAACTGTTTGAAAGGATGTTGTGCAATCATTTTGTAAAAAATTTTTGTGATTGAGAATTAAATAATATAAACCAGTTATAACATCATAATTTAATATGTTTATTATAAATTAATGATAGACAATACTACAGTATAAACTGTTCATGAGGTTTAAGAATTGCAGATGCATCGTTCTTGGCTATACCAATTTTACATAATAAAATGCTTGACTTTTTTGAGATATTGGAGTTTTTCTAAGAAGTTTGATGTAATAGCTAACAATATGTGTAATTTTAGAGTATGTAGGACTCTTTGAAGTGGTTAAACAACTCAGACATACGACTACAAACTTGAATGTATATATATAATATATATCAGACATGGGCAAATGCGGCTCTTTTTGAGTTATGTGTGGCTCTTGCTGANTGAAATATAACTTAGTTACAATAATGAGAGCGAAATGATCAAAAATTTTTACACAAGTCAGAAAATTATATTTTAACCTCAATTTATGCCAATTCTAGAAGTTAAAAACAATATATTTCTTTTGTTAAATAAAACTTTTGTTTTTTATTTGATTTTCATAAAATAAATGGAAAAAGTTGAAAAGTAAATATTTTTTGCAGTTTTAATTTAATTCTTAAGTTTATTGGTTAAGTTTATACCAATTATAATGAAAAATGTCACTCACTCTGGAAAGTTGGTTGTGGTATCATATTTTAAAAATAATTAGAAATAATGTAACATTTCTTTTTTTAAGACTGAATAAATAGATTTTTTTATTCTAAAATACAAGAAAAACAAATTATATATATAACATAAGTAACAATCTAATTTATTTGAATTACCAAATGATCTATCATATTATTTAATGAGCTATTTAATTATTTACTAGCCTTAAAATATCAAAAGCATGATGAATAATCTGATGGTTCGTTTGGTGATAAAAATAATGTTGCATGTTAACAAATTTATACATATAAGAGAATTATTATTTACAAATTAACTGTTTTGTTACAATATAGTAATAATTTACTATATTTGGATGCTTCTGTTCTGCATGGGCTTTTGTTCTATCTCAATATCTACTGATTGATTTATATATCAATCATTTTTGATTCATACATTGAATATAATTTTTCAGGTGTGATATTTGTATAAACAAGTAAAAATAGATTACTCATCAAAAGTATGAATTGAATGTTCAGCAAAGGGTTTATAATTCAAGGTTTGTCATACAAATATTTCAATTTGTAGCAATTTAATACCACCTCTTCAGTCCAGTAATTAGGCATTGTTTGGGCAAAAAAGTAGTAGTAATATCTGAATTGTTAACATCATAGTTTTAACATAACATCAGATTCTATTTTTAATATAAATTATTTAAATATAAACTGAATCTTCTCAAATATTGTTAGTTGATAATTTTATTAAAAATTTTAATATTTTATGTTGTAAGTAGTATTTTTTATAATCAACTCTGAACTTGTAAATTTTTTTAAAATTATAATTTAACACTTTTTGTTTGTATATTTCCATTTTTTTACAGAGTTAAAAAAACTTGATAATTTTTTGCTTATATTTTCAAATGCAATGGAATATTTTTGCTTAGAATTTTGAATTATCATACATTTACTCATTTAACTTTAGCATTAAAATATAAAATTATCATCATTATGTGAAAATAATTGCAAATATTATTGCATAATTTTAGACNTTTCATAAAAAAATTAATTTTTGTTTTGTCTTTGTTTGGAAGTCATACAACAGTTTATAGTAACATTATGTTCATTCAATTTTTCTCTTGAATTTTAGACTCCTGCCTACAATCTTTACATTATGCATAGCATTCCTTTTAAATTTTTGAAACCCTCCTTCAGAAGCATTGTGCGAATTTAAACATATTTGTTCTAGATTAATAGATTAGTTCTTTTATTAGCCATAGAAAAACAATAATTTTTTTTTGTGATCTGTTTTTTTCTGATAAATCTTTGACACTGTTTGAAGTTTTCTCTTTTAGAGTAAGATGATGCTACTACATTTCTAATTTTTTTTTTTTTTTGTTCTTGATATATGGTTGATTCATGGGAGCAAGCAACTATAGTTGTTTATTTTTCCTGCAGATAATCCAATCACTAAATTTTGTCTTGGAGAGGCATACCTTTCTTTATCTTTTTTTAATATTTTGCTACTAGAGTCTTTTTGTTCAGATGTTTGTTAGGAAAACTAACTGAAATTGTTTGAAAAACATACACATTCACATTGCACACTATTAATAACATAAAATCATGTTTATCATCTGTATAAGTGCATGTGCTAAGATAATTCTAGAAAGTATGGAACAACACTAATGCAATCTAATAAGTCAATAATATAAATTGAATTAATGACTCAGATTAATTATTTTATTTTAGAAACTTTACACAGCAGCTTCAAAAAATTAGTAGTGATGCTGGAATGCCAATTATTGGTCAACCGTGTTTTTGCAAGTATGCTACAGGTCCAGATCAGGTTGAACCAATGTTTCGTTATTTAAAAAATACATTCCAAGGACTTCAGTTAGTTGTTGTTGTTTTACCTGGGAAAACGCCTGTTTATGGTAATTGTCTTTTCATTTAAAATATTACTATAATTAATTTTAAATCTTACTTTACTATTACAAACTCAATGTTAGTCATAAAAATATAGCATTTATAATATTGGGTTGATGCAAAAGTTTCTGGAAATTTCTAGTTCTATAGTACAACATATATTGAATAAATTATTTTTTTATTTTTTAAAGAAAATAATTGCCATTCCATTCAAGTATCTTCCTCCACCAATTGGATAGGTCTTAGTTTAGGATTCTTTCTGAATAAAACTCTGGCTGTTTTGACTTTTATATTGAGATACTCTTATATTTGCCATCCAGGAAATCTGAATATAATATTGAATGTAAAGAAATTTGAAATATAACTTAGTTACAATAATGAGAGCGAAATGATCAAAAATTTTTACACAAGTCAGAAAATTATATTTTAACCTCAATTTATGCCAATTCTAGAAGTTAAAAACAATATATTTCAACTTTTGTTTTTTATTTGATTTTCATAAAATAAATGGAAAAAGTTGAAAAGTAAATATTTTTTGCAGTTTTAATTTAATTCTTAAGTTTATTGGTTAAGTTTATACCAATTATAATGAAAAATGTCACTCACTCTGGAAAGTTGGTTGTGGTATCATATTTTAAAAATAATTAGAAATAATGTAACATTTCTTTTTTTAAGACTGAATAAATAGATTTTTTTATTCTAAAATACAAGAAAAACAAATTATATATATAACATAAGTAACAATCTAATTTATTTGAATTACCAAATGATCTATCATATTATTTAATGAGCTATTTAATTATTTACTAGCCTTAAAATATCAAAAGCATGATGAATAATCTGATGGTTCGTTTGGTGATAAAAATAATGTTGCATGTTAACAAATTTATACATATTGAATTTCAAAGATAGACAGATAATTTGCATTAAATTTTATTAAAAAATTAAGTAAATTTCTGTTTAACTGCTATGGCAATCATATTTACATAATAGTAAAAATTTTACAAATTGTAAAAAAAATACTATAAAAATAACTTGTGACAGATTCTGATGGGAGTTTAACTACAGGAAGAAAATAGTAAATTATATAATTTACTATTTTCAATATACAATATAAATACATTTTTTTTATTTATATAAAATATAAATAAATTTTATATACAATATAAATACATTCAGATTTACGCATTAAATATATAATTAAAGTTTTCTGTAATTTTTATAATGAAACTGTTGTAAATATGAATTTAATATTCTTAATCATTTTAATATTATTTAATATAAAACATATTAGATTTATGTTACCTAAACAGATAATATAAATTGTTTATATGCTTGATATTACAACAAGTTTCATTATTTATATATTTATGATGGAGTTTTTAAAAATAATGAGCATTTACCATACTTTTGCAGAATGAGTGGCATGCTGCATAAAACTGGGGGAGATCAGCATTCCGGTTAAACTGTGACTAAAATATAAAATTAATCATATCTAACAAAACTAACTGTTAATTAAACATTAAAGAAAACATTCTTTCGAGTACAATAAAATAATAATAATGTAATTTGGCTGACTTAAAATCCAGAAGAGTTTTTGTTTAGAAGACAAGAAAACAATTAATGACTTAATAATTGTAGTAGTAGTAGTAGTAGTAGTAGTAGTAGTAGTAGTAGTAGGTTAGTTAGTGTGGGCTATTGACCATCTACTCCTATTATAAAAATAACATCTTATTTTCAAATTTCACACAAAGCTGATGTTAATCCTGTAAGCTCAGATAATTTACAGGTAGTTTCTTAAATTTAATATGTTTATTTTTGCTTTTTTGAATCAAATAACAATAAAATGCACACAAAAAGGTACTTTCATAATTCCAAGAACAAGAATGTTTTACATTAGGAAGAAGGCATAATGAAGAAATTAAACATATAATCACAGTTTTTGATTAATGCTGACAGTTTCACAGTTTTAGGGTAAAAACTTGTTCATTTTTACATGTAACTTGTTTTTTTTTTTTTAATGTGCCCTCTAGTAAGGGATGTATAACCTCACTTAAACCAGCATGCTGGCTTTTGTTATAAGGAAATATCTTATTTCATAGTCTTTCCTGGATAGACCAGCATGCTAGTCATTTTGCAAAAATATGGTGTAACAAAATATATCATACATTCTCATTTTAACAGATTGTGAAATGATGTTTTTCCAGGTCTTTCCAAATCCTTTTATCAGATCCATAATGCAGAATAACAGATTTTTTTCTAGCTTCTTCTATTATAAACTTTGTTTTTTTATTGTTTAGTTAATATTTGGGTGTTTCCAGAAATTTGTAGATATTGATGTACTTCTTAATATCTGAGATAGGTACAGTTGAAGAATTGTACAAAGAGTGTCAGCTGGCTGATATGATTGAGTAGTAGACACCAAGTGAACATTCTAATGCTGGTCCAAATGTAATGCCAAAATTTAATGAGGCCATTGAGTCTTTCCAACTCACGCACAACAGATGAATTTTGGCAGCCTAAGCGATTCATTAAAATGAGATTTTACTACATTTATAACTTTGTATATTTTGTGTATTTTACTAAACTGTAATACAGAAATTAATTTATCAAAAGTTTTATATAACAACTTTATATTGTATTTATTTCTAGCGGAAGTAAAAAGAGTAGGTGACACTGTTCTTGGAATGGCAACGCAATGTGTTCAAGCAAAGAATGTTAATAAAACCTCACCTCAAACACTTTCCAATCTTTGTTTAAAAATTAATGTTAAATTAGGAGGCATAAATAGTATACTTGTCCCAAATATCAGGTATTTAAAATTTTTTTGAAATTTTATATTTAATATTGATTAGTTTTTATTTGAATTATTCATAATGTTAAAAGGATGTATATTTGCTGTATTTGTGTGTATTTCTTTTTTCTGGCAAAAAGTTTTAATAATTAACAAATGTTTTTGGCCTGATTTTATAGATCAACATCAAGCCTGAAGTCAACAATAATATATATTATGTTTTATTTTGGAATACTGATTGTTCTACAACATATACACCAAATTTAAAAAAATTTTTCAGACAATGAAAAATACAAATCCTTAACTTTACAAATACAATTACACAGTTTATTAATGAAGAATTAGCTCATTATAAAAAAGATTTAACATGTAGATGTCAACCTCTACTATCAATGAAACAGCATGGTGTATAAATTATAACACAGTAACAAAGATAACAGATTTATCAGGAGTACTGAGAGTATATTGCATCCAAATCATGGATGAAAGATTTGGTTGCAGTCTGGTATATATTAGCTCTACAAATAGATCAATAACCAATAGAATAAAAGAGCACAGGTAAACATTGAGAAAAATAAATCTAACACTGTATTAGCCATATATGCCAGTGAAATAGAGGTGAAAACTCAAAGAAATAGAATTAATTCAATAGAAATATAATATTTACCATATAAGAGCAATAGAAATTCTAGAACAGATTTTAAAGTGGCAATGAAAAGGAACTGCATCAATCACAATGACTGTGAATTGTTATCAGCAGTGTGGCAAGTTGTTTTATGACAATCTCCAGGGAAAATTTGAAAATGGTGGCTAATTATGACTTTATTATGGACCTTTTATATAATGAGCTAATTCTTTATTAATAGGTTGTGTGATTATTAATGTCTGTAAATTTATGGATTTTGAATTTTGTATACTTTTTGTATACTAAATTCAAAAAAATTTTTGAATAAGGTTCTATGAGTTGTATAACTAATCGATGTTTCAAAATAGAATGCAACATATAATTGAATTTAGACTTGATGTTGTTCTATAAATCAGGCTTAACATTAATCATTAATTATGTTTGTTAAATTATTAAAAAATTTTTGCTGGAAAGAAGAATTGGTTAGTCTTTGGATATCCTAAATACTTAATCTTAACTTTATTTTATAAATTTCATAAAGTGTTATGTATTTTTAATTTTATTTTATTTACATGGTTTTCCATAAAATTGTATATTAAGTTATTGAATACACAACTTAGAAAACATTTTGCAATCATTTGAGTTTTATATTTTTTTTTATTTATATTGAAATATTTATATTTATGATAAATCTTTTAAGGCCAAAAGTATTTAATGAACCTGTGATATTTCTGGGAGCTGACGTAACTCATCCACCAGCAGGTGACAATAAAAAGCCATCTATTGCTGCGGTAAATATTAAAATTAAAATTTCATTGTTCTAAAATAAAATAATAGTTGCCCCTTGTTATATTGTGGATTCAGATATATTGCATGGTTTTTGGTCCCTAAAATTTTGAAAGCACTTGAGTCAATAAATTTTAAAATATTGATTGCTATTGAATATTTACTTGCAACAAAATACTTATTTTTTCCTACCATTTCCCTTGAAATTACTACTCAGGCAAAACAAGCAATAAAACAAAGCAATGAATTTGACAAGGGGATGTAAACAAGCTGTTCTGCTTGTTTAGATCTCAAGTGGACAGATTAATTATCATTGATCAGTCAATGTGATTGCGGAAACTTTCATTAAAACATTTTAAAATTTGTTGGGAGAGAAGAGTTGTGTGTGCTTTAAGACACTACAGTACAATGCCATGGAATTGGCTGGAAAGTCTTTTTATAATAAATAAATTTAAAATGTAATCTTTGAATCAACATGTCTTCAAAATGTATGAATGTTTCTGTCAAATTAAAATTAGAAGCTATCAAAAAAATAAAAAAAAAAGGATCAAAGCAAGTTATACTGAGTGAATAGTGAAAGCAAATGAGAAAAGCAATTGTGAATTTTAAGCAATCAATATTTTGCAAGCAAGAGAAAAGATCATCTCAAAAAACAAAACAGCTGCTTTCAATTTTCTATTTCTAACCACATTTGTTTATTTATTGAGAAAAAAAAATGTCAAAAAGAGATCAATGCAGGTTGAGAGGAATATTAAAAAACCATGAATTACAACATCTACTCTATTACATGAGAAAATTTCTGTAGTCATCTTGAAAACAATAAGAACCATGTGACAACTAGTGGAAAAACAATTGGTGGTAAAATTTTTTTCGTAGTGAAAAAGCTCGACAGTTCCAAACTTCAAAGCAATTCATGAAATGTTAAAATTCTCTGGAAACGACATAATGCATGACATATAAGCTCAGAAATTTTAGTACAGGTAACCTCTGTATAACACAGGAGTTACATTCCAGAAAATTGCCATGTTATGTGAATTCATGTTATATGGAACAAAGAACTAGTGTGAAAAGGGGGGTTAGATTCCAAAAATTAAAAAAGATGATGTTAAATCCTTATTTAAATCGGATTTATTATTCATTTTTTTCATAGGTAAAATACTTATTTATTATTTAAGTAAATATTTTACCAGAGGATTATTCATTTTATATGATAATCTCAGCATGAGCATCATCAACTGGTAACAGTTTGTGGGCGCATTCGTTAATAGTGGTCGCTCTGCAACGGGAATGCGCTGCCGTTTGTAGGAATTTAGGAACGACGGTGAAAGAAAAATGGCGGCGCCCGCACTATTGATAGTATCGTGTGGAGGAATCTATAATTCTAAAATGAGCTTTTAGAGGCAAAAGAAGGGTCCCAATTGTAAAATTTAACCATTAAATGGATTATT